>NW_027362765.1:630276876-630564376 GCF_046119375.1 Phyllobates terribilis
ACTGGGTAATAAAGGGGTTAAGGCCAGCTTGGCATTATCAGCTGGCCCTAAGCCCGAAATTCATGGGGTCACGCCAATATTAGACATGACCACCATGAATTTCTAGTAAAGTATTTAAAAAAACACAACACCCAGAATAAAGTCCTTTAATTGAAATAAACACACAATTCTTTATTGTTCTAAATGAAACCATACTTACCATCACGCCCATTCCAGCTGAAGCCAACGATCTCCTGCAATAAAAGAAAAATAATAAAGCAACATCATCCTTACCTTTCCATGGTTCCCACGACAGCTTCAGCTCTGCTACATCGAGATGACAGGCTGGACCGCAGCAGACAGCTGCCATCCAGCCTGTCATCCCGCAGACACTGAGAAGCGCAGGCATGCTTGCGCTCCTCAGTGTCTCGCTGTGACGGCATAAAGATGAGCCGAGGTCAGGTCCAATGAACTCGGCGCACCTCATGCACGTCACTGACAGCGTGGGAGAATTCTCCTGCACTCAGCACTTCAGCGTGAAAATTCTCCCACGCTGTCAGTGACGTACATGAGGTCAGCTGAGTTCATTGGACATGAATGAGCTCACCTCATGCACGTCACTGACAGCGTGGGAAAATTCTCACGCTGAAGCGCTGAGTGCAGGAGAATTTTCCCACGCTGTCAGTGACGTGCATGAGGTGAGCTCATTCATGTCCAATGATCTCAGCTCACCTCATGCACGTCACTGACAGCGTGGGAAAATTCTCCTGCACTCAGCGCTACAGCGTGAGAATTCTCCCACGCTGTCAGTGACGTGCATGAGGTGAGCTCATTCATGTCCAATGAACTCAGCTGACCTCATGTACGTCACTGACAGCGTGGGAGAATTCTCCTGCACTCAGCGCTTCAGCGTGAGAATTTTCCCACGCTGTCAGTGACGTGCATGAGGTGAGCCGAGTTCATTGGACATGACCTCGGCTCATCTTTATGCCGTCACAAAGAGACACTGAGGAGCGCAAGCATGCCTGCGCTTCTCAGTGTCTGCGGGATGACAGGCTGGATGGCAGCGTTCTGCTGCAGTCCAGCCTGTCATCTCGATGTAGCAGAGCTGAAGCTGTCGTGGGAACCATGGAAAGGTAAGGATGATGTTGCTTTATTATTTTACTTTTATTGCAGGAGATCGTTGGCTTCAGCTGGAATGGGCGTGACGGTAAGTATGGTTTAATTTAGAACAATAAAGAATTGTGTGTTTATTTCAATTAAAGGACTTTATTCTGGGTGTTTGTGTTTTCTTTTAACTTTGACTATGGGGTTAGTAATGGGGGTGTCTTATAGACGCCTCTCCATTACTAACCTGGGCTTGATGTCAGCTGGCATTATAAGCTGACATCAACCCCAACCCTATTACCCCACTGCCACCGCTACAGGGCAGTGGGAAGAGCGAGGCTAAGTGCCAGAATTGGCGCATCCTAAGGATGCGCCATTTCTGGGGCGGCTGACGGCTGGTGTTTCTAGCCTGGGAGGGGGCCAATATTCATGGAACCCTTCCTGGGCTATTAATATCAGCCCCCAGCTGTCTGCCTAGCCTTTGCTAGCTATTAAAATAGGGGGGACCCCACGTCATTTTTTTGGGGGGTCCCCCATTTTAATAGCTAGTAAAGGCTAGGTATTTAGCTGGGGGCTGATATTAGTAGTCTGGGAAGCTCCGTGGGTATTACCCCCTTCCCAGGCTTCAAACATCTGCCCCAGCCGTCTGGTTAACCTCCGCTAGAGCCTAAAATTATGGGGATCCCCACGCCAATTTTTTTTTAAATAAATCCTTTATTTTAACACTAAATGACAAGTAGGGTAATCAACACTGTCACTGTACTTCATATATATGTGACTGACATGTTTCTATCTATCTAATCTATGTGTGATTCTCTATTCCTTCTATTATAAATTGTCGGGTACAGATGCTGAATTGCCGGCCGGCTTTTTTAAAGAGACGGTGCATGAAAACTCTATTATTTTTTTTTAATAAATCCTTTACACTAAATGACAAGTACAGTAAGCAACACTGTCACTGTACTTCATATATATGTGACTGACATGTTTCTATCTATCTAATCTATGTGTGATTCTCTATTCCTTCTATTCTAAATTGTCGGGTACAGATGCTGAATTGCCGGCCGGCTTTTTTAAAGAGACAGTGCATGAAAACACTATTATTTTTTTTAATAAATCCTTTATACTAAATGACAAGTACAGTAAGCAACACTGTCACTGTACTTCATATATATGTGACTGACATGTTTCTATCTATCTAATCTATGTGATTCTCTATTCCTTCTATTCTAAATTGTCGGGTACAGATGCTGAATTGCCGGCCAGCTTTTTTAAAGAGACGGTGCATGAAAACACTATTATTTTTTTTAATAAATCCTTTACACTAAATGACAAGTACAGTAATCAACACTATCACTGTACTTATTATATATGTGACTGACATGTTTCTATCTATCTAATCTATGTGTGAAGCTCTATTCTGTCTGTTATAAATTGTCAGGTACCGCTGCTGAATTGCCGGCCGGCTTTTTTAAAGAGACGGTGCATGAAAACACTATTATTTTTTTTAATAAATCCTTTACACTAAATGACAAGTACAGTAAGCAACACTGTCACTGTGCTTCTTATATGTGTGACTGACATGTTTCTATCTATCTAATCTATGTGTGAAGCTCTATTCTTTCGGTTCTAAATTGTCGGGTACCGATGTATGCCGCTGATGAATTGCCGGCTTTTCATGTTTCACTGTTGGCACTGTTCCCATCGATTTGGGCAATCACTGTAATGCCACAACCACAATGGCTGTGACATTACAGTGAGTGGCAGACAATCCCTGCATGATTGGTGCTCTAAATAGCGCCAGACATGCAGGACAAGCTTTTGGTGCACGAACAGTTATCGAACATAACCTCGAACAGCCGAATTTTTTGCAAATCGTTCGGGTTCGTCGAACAACTCGAACACCGCCCAAAACAGCTCGAATTTGAGATTGGCGAACAGTTCTAGTCGAACACCGCTCATCTCTACGTATGTCATCCGATTTTTACGGATACATTACCATTTTGTAGCACAGAACACTGTAAATGGTCCTGTAAATGATTGCAGAATAATAGTTGCTGAGAAAAAAAACGCATTGCATACGGATGTCATATGGATGCTAGGTGTGAAAAATCGCATTGTCCTCTCCTGAAAATAGCATGACACTTGCATGACACTCGTCCGATTTTTCAGTCCAGATATCCGAACTTTTTTTTTTTTTCACACATGGGTATGAGCCCTTAGGGCTGTGCTAGGGTTAGGGTTAGGGCTGTCATAGGGTTAGGGTTAGTTTTAGGGTTCTGTTAGGGTTAGGGTTGGGGTTGTGTTGGGGATTTTTTCAAAAGTAAAGAAAAAAAAATGATGACGATATGGCGACTAGTGTTCAGCTAGTGTTCATGCACGAGTCTGCCTGCCATGCACGAGCGATCCCCACATGTTTTGTTTTTGGGTGTCTAACAATCGTGAAACATGCGGGGCAGGGACTCGAGCATGTCACTCGAGCACCCGCAATACATGATGCATACTAGAGTACCCGATGCAAACTCAAGTAGCAAGCACTTGCGCTCAAGACTGATGACAACTTATTCAATACGATGACCTAATCAAATTCTGTGTCGTACCTCTAGGTTCAAAATGTTCACTATACCCCATGATAAAATCTTGAGGGGTCTAGTTTCCAAAATGGCATCACTTGTGGCAGGTTTCCACTGTTTAGGCACATCGGTAGCTCTTCAAAACGCAACATGGCCGCTCTCTATTCCAGTCAATTTTGCGTTCAAAAAGTCACACAGTGCTCCTTCCCTTCTGAACCCTGTCGTGCGCCCAAACAGTGTATTTTCCACAGATATGGGATATTGGCATGCTCAGGAAAAATTGCACAACAAATTTTGGGATCAATTTTTTTCCTGTTACCCTTGCAAAAATAAAAAAAATTTGGGTCTAAAGTAAAATTTTTATGAAAAAAGTTAAATGTTCATTGTTTTCTTCCACATTCCAAAAATTCCTGTGAAGCACCTGAAAGGTTAATAAACTTCTTGAATGTGGTTTTGAGCACCTTGAGGGGTGCAGTTTTTAGAATGGTGTCACTTTTGGATATTTTCTGTCATAAATGCCCCTCAAAATCACTTCAAATGTGATGTGGTCCCTAAAAAAATGGTTTTGTAAATTTTGTTGGAAAAATGAGAAATCGCTGGTCAACTTTTAACCCTTATAACACTAACAAAAAAAAACATTTTGGTTCAAAAATTGTGCTGATGTAAAGTAGACATGTGGGAAATGTTATTTATTAAGTATTTTGTGTGACATATCTCTGATTTAAGGGCGTCAAAATTCAAATTTTGAAAATGGCGAATTTTTCAAAATTTTAACCAAATTTACGATTTTTTTCACAAATAAACGTAAGTCACATCGAATACATTTTACCACTATCATGAAGTACAATGTGTCACGAAAAAAAACAATCTTAGAATCAGTGGGATCCTTTGAAGCGTTCCAGAGTTACTACCTCATAAAATGAGAGTGGTCAGAATTGTAAAAATTGGCCTGGTCATTAACGTGCAAACCACCCTCGGGTCTTAAGGGGTTAATGTGCAGCTCCTGGCACATAGTACCGGATGTCAGCTGTTAGAATCAGCTGACGATTGGCGGAACGATCACCGGGGCATAATAAGACCCAGGGCTCAGGTACGTATTATTATGCCCCACATTAGAATGGTGTTAAAATGCTCACTGGATAAAATCCTTGAAGGGTGTAATTTCCAAAATGGGGTCAGTTGTGGGAGGTTTCTGCTGTTTCGGCACCGTAGGGGTCCTGCAAATACGACATGGTGCCTGCCATCTCTTTCAGCCAAATTTGTGTTCCAGAATTCAAATATTGCTCTTCCTTCCTTTCCGAGCCCTGCCGTTTGTCCAGACAGAACTTTTTGACTACATGTGGGGTATCATGGCATTCGTAAGAAAATGGGTAACATACTGTGGGAGTCCACTTTTTGGTGTTACCACTTGCAAAAGTGTGAAATTTGGAGCTAAAGCAAGATTTTAGAGGTAAAAATAGTTTTTTTTCATTCCACTTTGCATTAATTCCTGTGAAGCAACTGAAGGGTTTAAAAAAATTCCCAACAGCAGTTTTAAAGTATTTGAGGGGTGTGGTTTTTAAAATTGTATCACTTTTGGGAGTTTCCAATATATAGGCCCTTCAAAGTCCACTCTCCCAGTGGGTCATGGCACCTGCAAACTATAAGGCTATGTGCGCACTTTCATTGATGCAGAAATTTCTGCAAGGTTTCTGCATCTCTTGGCAGCAAAAACACACATTTTGCCGCGACTTTCGTGCGTTTTTGATGCGTTTTTGTACAGCAATGAATGCTTTTTGAATCTAAATAAAGATATTTGAAAAAAGAAACATCGCTTTAACCCTTGGATTACCATCAGACCTGAGGTGAGTATATTGGTTAATTTAAATGATTAAAGAATGTGTCTGTTGTATTTCAAATAAAGTGTTTTATTCTCAGTGTGTTTGTTTATTTAACTCTTTACTTTGTAATAAGAGTGTCTGTCTGACACCTCTTCATTACTAAAGCTAGGATTATGTATCAGCGACACCTAATCCCATTAAGCCAAACTCCATTACTCCTAATGCCACACTTTTGTTGTCAGTACTTGCGGATCTACTACAGAAATTGACATGCTGCAGTTGAGCTTGGGTACATGCCCATGATCAAAAATTTGACGCTGCATATTTATGCAGTGTCAAACTCGCAGCAGCCAGATGTTACAGCATAGTCGATGGGATTTCTAGAAATCCTATGTCAACTATGCATGCATCTGAGGCTGCAGGTCACCCACGGACACTGACATGCGGCACGTCTTTCAGGACCGCAGCATGTCACCTTCTCTTGCGGAGTCGCTAGTCTCCGCAACAGAAATTAGACCACTAGAATGTATTGAATGCAGTAAATTTGCATGGTTCAGTGAACACATGCAGATTTACCTGCATTCAATATAAAACAGCTTTTTGGACGCAGCAAAAATATGCTGCATCCAAAGCACTGCTACGTCGGCAAATGCCCTTAAATTAAAAAAATGGTGTGAGCTCCCATGCCATTTTCATAACTGCAACCACTGGGGGCTGATATTACTAGCCGGGAAAGGGGCCAGTAGCCAAACATTTTCCCTGGTATTAATAACAGAAGAAAATTGGTGTAGAGTCCCCCTATAAAATCTAACCAGCAAAGGCTATGCAGACAGCTGCGGCCTATTATAAATAGCCAGGGAAGGGGATTATGGATCCTGGTCCCCTCCGAGGCTAATAATATCAGCTCTCAGCCGCCCCAGAAATGGTGCATCCATAAGATGCGCCAAATCTGGCGCTTAACCTCCGCTCTTCCCACTTGCCCTGGTGCGGTGGCAAGGTGGGCTAATAGGGTTGAGGTTCATGTCAATCTTGTATTGGCAGCTGACATGAAGCCCAGGTTAGTAATGCAGGGCATCTGTAAGACGCCCCCATTACTAACCCCGTAGTAAAGTTTTTTAAATAAAGACAAGGCCAGAATAAAGTCTTTTATTTTAAATAAAATTCCACAAGGTTTTAATCATTCATTTAAAAATAAAAAACACTGTATACTCGCCTAATGCCCATTCCGCTGAAACCATTGTTACCTGTAAAAAACAAACATATCCTTCACCTGTCCACCGTGAAGACATAATCCAGTGTCCCACGACGATCTGGGTCACTTCTGCAGCAGTCACACCAGCAGTCAGTGTATACAGTAGTGTTCAAAATAGCAGTCCAATGTGACTAACCAGATTAATCATTCTTTTTGGTATAAATTATATTACCACATGTCAAAAATTTACCAGTTGGTGCAGTAGATTCTAAGAAAACCAACAGACACAGAATTCAACATCTGCATGTTTTTGGCTCTGTGTATTTGAATAATTAATTGAAAGGGGGTGTGTTCAAAATAATAGCAGTGTGGAGTTCAATTAGTGAGGTCAATCATTCTGTGAAGAAACAGGTGTGAATCAGGTGGCCCTTATTTAAGGGTGAAGCCAGCACATGTTGTACATGCATTTCTCTTTGAAAACCTAAGAAATATGGGTTGCCCGAGACATTGTTCAGAAGAACAGTGTACTCTGATTAAAAAGTTGATTGGAGATGGCAAAACTTATAACGAAGTGCAGACAATGATCGGCTGTTCAGCTAAAATGATCTCCAATGCTTTAAAATGGAAAGCAAAACCAGAGCGATGTGGAAGAAAACTGAAGACTACCATTCGAAAGGATTGAAGAATAGTCAGAATGGCAAAGGCTCAGCCAATGATCAGCTCCAGAATGATCAAACACAGTCTCAAGTTACCTGTGAGCGCTGTGACAGTTAGAAGATCCTTGTGTGAAGCTTGTGTTCTCTTAGCAAGACGTCCCCGCAAAGTCCCACTGTTAAAAAAACACATGTACTAAAGGGAATAAAATTTGACAAATAACACATCTACTGGCCTAAAGAGAAATGGAGAAACATTTTGTGGACTTTTTGGGTCCAAGAGCTGCAGACAATTCGTCAGACGACCCCCAAACTCTGCATTCAAGCCACAGTACACTCTGAAGACAGTGAAGCATGGTGGTACAAGCATCATGACATGGGCATGTTTCTCTTACTATGGTCCCGACCTATTTACCGCATACCAGGGATCATGGACCAGTTTGCATATATTAAAATACTTGAAAAGGTAATGCTGCCTTACGCTGAAGAGGATATGCCCTTGAAAATGACCCTAAACACACCAGTAAATGAGCAAAATCTTGGTTCCAGTCCAACAAAATTGAGGTTATGAAGTGGCTAGCCCAATCTCCGGACCTTAATCCGATAGAACACCTGTGGGGTGAGATCAAAAATGCCATTTCTGAGGCAAAGCCAACAAATGCCAAAAAGTTATGGGATGTAGTCAAAGCGTCCTGTGGTGGAATAACAGTTGACAGGTGCTAGAAGTTGGTTGACTCTATGCAACATAGATGTGAAGCAGTTATAAAAAAAATGTGATTATACAACTAAATATTAGGCTAGTGATTCACAGGAATGCTAAATCCTCAAAAAAAAAAAAAGAGTACATATTGTGAGTTTGTAAAGACAAATTCAGACACTGCTATTTTTTTTTGAATAGCCCAATGTTCATTTTTTGTGTTTTTCTGTGAAGTAGTTAAAAATTATATACATTTCTCTTCAGGTTTTGAATTACAAAACAGTGTGCAATGTTCCCACTGTATAGAAATAAAAACTAGTATAAAGATTTTGTGCTTAACTAATGTTTTTGAACACACTGCTATTATTTTGAACACTACTGTAGCTGAGCTGCCGGGAGTAAAGTCACTGGAGTTTAATCAGCTGATAAGCTCCGGTGACTTCACTTACTGCACCAGTGTCGCATGAGAAAATTCTCACACAGCACCCGTGTCGTAAGTGAGGTCACCGGAGCTCTCAGCTGATTGAACTCCAGTGACCTCCGTTCCGGCAGCTCAGTGCTATACTTCCAGGTGCAATTGCGCTGCCGTCAGTGTATAGCGTGATCCCGGGTGATCAGATCGCCATGGGACACTCTAGATACGGCGGATAGGTGAGTATGAAGTGTTTTTATTTTGTATGTATTTTTTTTGCACTGCGCACAGATGCAGACTGAGAGGGCTACTCTCCCACTATTATCAGCAGGAGCAGCGTTAGGATAATGGGAGGAGTACTCTCACACGGGCAATTCTTTGTGTGTTTTTGCCGCTTTTTTGTCTCATTGACTTGATATGAGTCAGTCAAATCCGCAGCAAATCCTCAAATATTTTTACACCTGCATTTTTGCTGTGTATTTGACTTACTAAATTCAGGTCAATGGGTGAAAAACACTGCAAAACGCACAAAGAATTGCCATGCTGCAGATTTAAACGCAATGACAATCCTGAAAGGAAAATTTCTAATCATGTGCACAGTACTTCAGGATTGTCATTGCATTAGCTTGTCACAAGGATTCTGTAGCGTTTTTTGGCAACTTTCCATGTGGAAAAAAAGCACCAAAAATGCACAGTGTGCACATAGCCTAACAATAAAATCTGCACTGTAATATGGTGCTCCTTTCTTTCTGAGCTTTGCACTGTGCCTCAAAAATAGCCGTATGATTGCTTGTTTTTTGCCAGACACGTAGTTTTGAATGACTCCATTCATTTTACCATTTCATTTGACCATTTTAACCCCTTCACGACCTTTGACATATAGGTACGTCAAAGGTCATGTCCCTGCCTTTGATGCAGGCTCACCTTTTTCCCTGCATATGACAACTGATCTGATCAACTGTCATGTGCCTCTAATCCACTTGCGGCTGTTAACCAGTTAAATGCCACTGTAAATCTTCTGCACTGTTGCGGTGCCCGAACAACTGCGTAAACTATTTTATATTTTGATACCTCAGACTTTTATGGACATTTTGGTACACATATGTTTATTTTTTTTATTTTTTTTATGGAAGGGTCCTTTGGGAGCTGGCAATTACGTCATTTAAATGCTGGTGTCTGTGATTGACAGCGGCATCTAAATGGTTAACAGCCAGTTGTTAAACATAGATGCCAGGTATGTAACATAGCCGGCAACTACCACTTGTGGACAGAGCTCAACTCCTGAGTCCATTCCATACATGGGCACCCCAGCGCAGTAAGTACAGTTGCGCCTATCAGTTATCACCAGAGGGACGACACCGGGGAGATCAAGCAATATCTCGCTGTTGCCATCACGCTGTCAGTATTTCGTCCGGAATCGCGAGCACATGATCCAGACTACTCGCTACGTGGATATCGGTAAGCGACCAGTGAGAGTATGGCGTCACACCTCGGGATTCCAAAGCATGGAATCTGTGTTTATGCCCCGTACTGTCACTGTCAGCTTCACGATAGCCGATTATTAATATTATTCTCTGCCACCACCGTCCAGATTTGAAATATAATACAGGCCTGGGCGGACGCCTGCGTTTTGGTAGCGTATATGGCTTCGGAGGAGGGAACGATTACAGGACAAAAGAAACAGAACTATTACATTTTATATTTAATCCAAAAGGGAGGCAGTGTTTAGGAAAAATATATACACAAGGATGTTACAAAGGAGACATTAAAATACATAAGCAGTCACATAAAATAAGCAGGATAAAAGAAGACAACTTACACTATACAGTTCGCATGGACGAATCAGGATAGGTCTGAGGAGGGGCGCCCCTGTTGATTTGAGCGTTATCGAATGCGACCCGTTGCTTATAATCCTTATACCCCGCTGGCAATGAGTGAGTCTGTAATGTCCATGGGTTCTCTTATACCTAAGGGGAGATATGTCCACACGCCCCCTGTGGTTACATCATGTGGGCTGGTCTCCAGCCTCTACATTTTTATTAAAAACACTAACTTCTGCAATAACTCATCACTCGTTGATCGCAGAAGCCCAAAAGTGATATCATATTCTCTATTATGATTTTACCTTCATTTAGAGACCACACATCGCATAGCTGCAGTCTGCTATTTTGGTGTTTTTGCGCTACAGTCCCCTGATTTTGCTTACAGCAATAAAAAACTACGTATACATTCCTGGGCTGATTCGGTCACTAGAAATATAGGGCCCGTTATTGTCAGATTAATGGAACTTACAATATTTCATGTTTTGGAGTCGGAGCTTCTGGAAATTTCTGTTAAACTCTCTTTGAAGCTTCAGAAGCACACTTCCCAGTTACATACAAATTATTGCCATCCTGCCACTAATCACCTCCTGCGTCTTTCTGGACAAGATGCTCGCATTCTAAGTAACTTGGTGGCACCTCTTGGCTGCCAGTTGTTTGTGTAAGGCCTTTTGGCTGTGGGTGATAATTTGCAGAAAGACACTGTAGATTGTCATCTCTGGACTGTGTTAATTGGGGCTTTATGCTGAGTAAAAGGGAAATAAGGGAGGAATGGTCAATAGCTGGGTCAGGGAAATATGGAAGAACATTTTCAATATTCCTCAATATTTCCCTGACAAAGCCCATATGCGCAATAGGGTGAAAAGCAACATAATAGAGCTGAGGAAGGCATCTAAAAGAAGTTATCTCATGTCACTGATCCAGCTCTTGACTTCTCTGTGAAACTGCTAATGGCTGTAGGGAAGCTGGGGCTAGAAAGCATTTTCCATGTAGTGGTTGCAGCAGCTGAAAAGTAGCATTACAGGGTAATTATTCAGATGTATGGCTGACTGTTCGATACAAGAACTTGAAGTCTACTGGAGCTAGAGCCAGTTCTCCTATGACTTATAGAAGGGGGGGGGGGGGGGTCTCCTGTTCTATGACATTCAAAGCCCTAATAGATTCCCTTTGCCTGGTATAAATGTAGACATCTGGACAATGTGAAGGATACTGAATGTTTATATAGTTATATTAATCATGCTATTTCTCACCATACACAGGACTACACAGTAGTGAAAAAGACTAGTGTGGAGTGCGTGACACTCGGCAACCATCACTGCATGCATAGGCGGATTATAATGAGGGCAATCCGGGCGACCGCCCGGGGCCCCGAGCCTGCAGGGGGCCAGCGGCTCCGGGCGGGGTGTCTAATGCCAGATTGCCCTCATTATATGTGCGGGCCACCGCGGCACATACCGGTAGCAGTGGCGGGAGGGGGGGCCCCGGACCGCTCCCCCAGCAGCGGCCGCCGCTACTTCTTCATCGGCCGGGCCAGCACTGCAGTAGTTAACTTCCCTGTGCTGGCCCGGCCGCGTCACTGCTAGGAGACACGGCCCTGTGAGCGGCCGTGTCTCCTAGCTGTGACGTCACGCAGTGCGCGCCCGGCCTGTACTGCTACTTACCACCGGAGAGGAGAGAGAGCAGGCAGGAGGAATGGAGCCGGGGGATGGTGAGGATGTGTGTGTGGGCAGATGTGTGTGTGGGCAGGTGTGTGTGTGTGTGTGTGGGCAGGTGTGTGTGTGTGTGTGGGCAGGTGTGTGTGTGTGTGGGCAGGTGTGCGTGTGTGTGGGCAGGTGTGCGTGTGTGTGGGCAGGTGTGTGTGTGTGTGGGCAGATTGTGTGTGTGGGGGCAGGTGTGTGTGGGTGTGGGCAGGTGTGTGTGGGTGTGGGCAGGTGTGTGTGTGTGTGTGTGTGGGCAAGTGTGTGTGTGTGTGTGGGCCGGTGTGTGGGCAGGTGTGTGTGTGGGCAGGTGTGTGTGGGCAGGTGTGTGTGGGCAGGTGTGTGTGTGTGTGGGCAGGTGTGTGTGGGCAGGTGTGTGTGTGTGTGGGCAGGTGTGTCTGTGTGGGCAGGTGTGTGTGCGTGTAGGCAGGTGTGTGTGTGTGTGTAGGCAGGTGTGTGTGTGTGGGCAGATGTGTGTGTGGGCGTGTGTGTGGGCAGGTGTGTGGGCAGGTGTGTGTGTGTGGGCAGGTGTGTGTGTGTGGGCAGGTGTGTGTGTGTCTGTGTGTGTGTGTGTCTGTGGGCAGGTGTGTGTGGGCAGGTGTGTGTGTGTGTGTGTGGGCAGGTGTGTGTGTGTGTGTGTGGGCAGATGTGTGTGTGGGCAGATGTGTGTGTGTGGGCAGGTGTGTGTGGGCAGGTGTGTGTGTGTGGGCAGATGTGTGTGTGGGCAGATGTGTGTGTGGGCAGATGTGTGGGCAGGTGTGTGTGTGTGGGCAGGTGTGTGTGTGTGTCTGTGGGCAGATGTGTGTCTGTGGGCAGATGTGTGTGTGTGGGCAGATGTGTGTGTGTGGGTAGGTGTGTGTGTGGGCAGGTGTGTGTGTGGGCAGGTGTGTGTGTGTGTGTGGGCAGATGTGTGTGTGTGTGTGCGTGGGCAGGTGTGTGTGTGTGTGGGCAGGTGTGTGTGTGTCTGTGTGGGCAGGTGTGTGTGTGTGGGCAGGTTAGAAAGTCTCGCCCTGTTGAACACTACACCTGACTTGAGGCCGCCACCTCTTGGTTGTCCAATGTTCTTGCTTCTCTAGGGCTCTTCTCAGATATTCATTATACCCGCTCCCCAGAATACCAAAGCTAGGGTGGGTGACCGCGAGCCCTGGTGGTGGTCATAACTGCGGCCACCCAGGGGAAATACTCCATAACAACAATCCCCTGAGGTGGTGTAGGATCTAAGGACCTATTCACACTACATTCAGCGCTGCATTCAGGTCTTTACACAAGGCTTACAACTGAATCCCTGAAATTCAGGATTGTGCTGTCTGAAATTAGACATCTGAAAGCAGAGCAAATGGAGCCTAAAGATTCAGACTTTAGCCTCGGTTTGCCTTTGTTCAAATCAATGGCTATGTCAAGGCCCATCTGAATGCCATTTTTCAGGGATTTAGATAGAAGCCTGGAAAGAGGAGATGAATGCATTGCAAAATTCAGTGTGAATAGGCCCTTATATCTGGAGTCTTGATATTGATGCCACATGCATTTTACTTGTTTTTATCTTAAAAAAAAATACACACACACAAATTATACACACACACACACACTATACATACACACACACACTATACATACACACACACACTATACATACACACACACACTATACATACACACACACACACACACTATACATACACACACACAGGTGTGTGTGTGGGCAGGTGTGTGTGTGTGTGTGTGATGTCTGTCTGTGTATGTGTGTGTGTTTGTGTGTGTGTGGGCAGATGTCATTGTGTGATGTCTGTTTGTATGTATTTTTGTGTTTCAAATGTGTTTATGCGTGTCTGTATATGTTTGTGTGTGTGCATGACTGCATGCGGCCTCCTGCTGAGTATAGTTGGCGCCATGCGGCCTCCTGATGTCTCTGGGGGGGCGCCGTGCGGCCCCCCGCTGTGTATAGATGGCTACGAGCGGCCCCCTGCTGTGTATAGATGGCTACGTGCGGCCCCCCGCTGTGTACAGACGGTGCCGTGCGGCCCCCCGCTGTGTATAGATGGCTATGTGCGTCCCCTGCTGTGTATAGATGGCTACGTGTGGCCCCCCACTGAGTATAGATGGCGCTGTGCGGCCTGCTGTCTCTGGGGGGAGCGCCGTGTGGCATCTATACTCAGCAGGAGGCCGCACGTAGCCATCTATACACGTATACTCAGCAGGAGGCCGCACATAGCCATCTATACGGTGCCATCTATACACAGCGGGAGGCCGCACGGCGCCATCTATACACAGCGGGAGGCCGCACGTAGCCATCTATACACAGCGGGAGGCCGCACGGCGCCATCTATACACAGCGGGAGGCCGCACGTAGCCATCTATACACAGCGGGAGGCCGCACGGCGCCATCTATACACAGCGGGAGGCCGCACGGCGCCATCTATACACAGCGGGAGGCCGCACGGCGCCATCTATACACAGCGGGAGGCCGTGCGGTGCCATCTATACACAGCGGGAGTCTCAGTGCTTTGCAAGAGCAGTCAATAAATTCTGCTTGACTAATTCTGAGCACCATAAAGTCTGGTTCGCTTCTAACCTGCTGTCTTCATTTTCAGCTTGCTGAATTCTAACTCATTTACTGTCATTCGAGACGATGCCTTTGCTGGTCTCTTTCACCTTGAACACCTGTAAGTGCTCCACTTAATGTCATATTTCTGATTCTGTTCTTCTTCATCTTATGGCATGTGCAATTGTATGAGCATGTATTCATATGAATTTATGACCTACTTAAACCTTCGAGGACCTTAAATTTTATTCAATCAAATTTTTTTCCAGTTTAAAACTATGGGACATATATGTGCCTTGGTCCTCAAAGGGTTTTTAAAGGGGCTGCAAACATAAATACGAAAAAAATAATTCAATTAGTGCTTTTTGTGTTCATTTAATTTTTATTTGAAGTCCATTTTTTTTATATACCTTGAAATTAAGCCCTACCCCATGGAATGAAGCCCTACCTACATGACATCTGAGAGCTACATGGATCCCGCTTGTGAGGTGCCTGTCCGCCACTACTATTCAGTTTTAGGGTCCACTCACTAAGCCATATATTCTCTCATGCAAGAGAATAGGGCCAATTATGCTAATGACACTCGGCTCAAACTCTGTCAGAGCTTCAACTGAGTGTGATCCGATTCTCTCGCAGCACAGATATGGAGAAGATGGAGAACTTAATTTCTCCATCTTCTCCATAGTCTCTGTGAGTGTTCATCGGACTGCACTTGGATGACATCCGAGTGCAGTCCAATGTTTTACGTGCACCCATAGACTTGTATGGGTGCACATGGTCCGAATATCGAATGAGATCATTTTCTCATGCCAATAATAGCAGATCTGCACTGTCCCATAGTATAACATAGGGCCGAGTCCTATCCGATAAAACATCACATAGCATTCGGCCGTGTTATACGACAGTGTGAGCGAGCCCTTAGAGTCAAGGAATATTTACATGCAGATGATGATATTACTCTCCAAGTGTATATTTTTTTAGGCGAGTTCATAGTAAATGCTTTGCCTTATTGACATGTGATCAACTAAAGAACAAGAAAGATTTAGGACCTCCCCTATAGAGAAACCGAAAATAGTTTGGAGGACTTGCATGTCCTTTTTTATTTATTATGAGAAAATCATAAAAGATCCCATTTTTTAACCATGCTGTGACTTTCTGCTGAGGGAGAGGGAGAGAGCTGCCCTATTCAGAGTCTGTAATAAGACCTGCTGACAAAAGTGTTGAAGATACAGTCTAATGTGAATTAACAATGAAAAAACGTTAATTTCACAAATGGCTTGTATTTTTTTAATACAAACTTTTTTTGTGTTTACAGCTCCTTTAAAGGGAATCTGTCATCAGGTTTTTGCCACCTAATCTGAGAGCAGCATAATGTAGGGTTAGAGGCACTGATTCCAGTAATGTGTCACTTACTGGGCTGCTTAGTGTTGTTTTGATAAAATCATTGATTTGTCAGAAGGTAATTATCACTAGATGACTAGTAAGTTCTGTAGGACCCCACCCCCATCACTGATCAGTAGATTTCTGTGTACACTGAGCATGGGCAGAAAGCTGCCAATCAGTGGTGTGGGTGGGGCTATACAGAGCGCAGCATTCAGAGAGCTGCTAGATCTGCAGCAGATAAAACGGTGATTTTCTCAAAATGACAACAAGCAGCTGAAAAAGTGACACATCGCTGGAATCAGGGTATCTGCCCCAATATTGTGCTGCTCTCAGATGAGGCAGCACAATTAATATTGTGCCAAATTAATTTCCCGTGAACTATCATATGATCTATCACAGGGGATCATGTGACATGTGATACATCTGGTGTGGGGGGGGGGGCCGCGCCTTCTAAACTGCCCGGGGCCCTTGCTACTCTTAATCCACCCCTGACTGCATGTCATTAAGCTGGAGACCTCAGAGCCCCATTAATGCGTCTCCACCCCACTCAATGTCTGAGAGTAAAAACAAGGTGAAGATCCTAGAACTTGCCAATAAAATCCTACAGTGACTGACAGAAGAGGTGAGCACTTATGAGGATGCACCATACATAACCATGGGATCTGTCTGAGTAATCACTCTGTGTTTGTTACTTGTGTCAGGTTCCTGTAAGGTGTCAAGATGTCGCCGTCTATTTCTCTATGGAGGAGTGGGAGTATTTAGAAGGACACAAAAATCAGTACAAGGACTTCATGAATGTCAATCACCAGACTTTTACATCACCAAGTAAGGTTCATTTTAAAAGGGTTGGCGGGGAATATTATATTGGTGACCTATTCTTAGGATAGATCATCAATATCAGATGGGCCCCACCCCAAGCTGCCTTACTGATCAGCTGTTATGAGCTCTGGCATCAACTAGGTGTAAAACTTGAATACAGTCGAAAAGTAGAGCTCTATTTACTATGGATACTGCTAGGTATGGCAGATCAACTTCTATTCTCTTAAAAGTAGCTGACTACTCAGGAGTGGCCGCTGCACATTAACCAAGATTTGTTTTATTGCCAATTTCCACTGTAGCTGGTGCTGGTTTATAAGCTCCAATTACAGGCGAACCTCATTTTTTTCTATGCACAACAGAGCTGATTGGCCTTCCTAGAACCAAGCAGCACATGTTCTTTTCCCACACCCAGAAATCACATGGTCTCTGGGTTCAGAGGAGGAAGCACAGCAAGAGCTTCTTAATCTGCACAATGATGTGCAGCTGCCGAACGTTTTACACTATTGTAGAATAGAATAAGGACTGCCTGGATGCTTACATGGAATCTGTTAACACATTTGACCTATCTAAATTATTAATATGGGCATAGAGGTCATAGACTGCTGAAAAGAGTGATTCCTGTATGCCTCATATCAAATGCCTTGTTGATAAATTATCTTTTATCTGTTTACATAAATGACCTCTTCCAGACTCTGGGGTTGATGTTGTCTGGAAGATAACTGCCTCCACACTTCATCTCCATATAACTCGCCTCCCATAAAGTGTCATTTGGGTGCCAGAGAGGAAATCTTGTGCGTGCACATTACTGATTTTTTTTTTCTCTGCAGTCTTCTGCCCTTCTTTGGGCATAGGCTTCAAGTGCCTTCTGCGCAGGTGCCATTCTCAGTGTTCACCAGCACATGCATCTAATCATGCTGGGAACATGGGAACAGAAAGATGAGTACCATAATGTGCACACACGAGATTTCTTCTAAAGAGGGATGTGTGGAGATGAAGTGCGGATGTAGAGTTATCTTCTGGGCAACGTCCTGCCTATAGCCTGGAAGAGGTCATTTACGTAAACGGATAAAAGATGATATATCAGCAGCAGAAGGGAAGGAAGGGAGACACAGATTCTCTACTTCGTGGGTAGGCGGAGCCCCATAGGATAGTCACCTCAGATTGGAAAAAGACGACCGGCCCCTGCAGTATATAGGCTCCTCCTACTCCCATGTTCATCAGTCTTTTTATCTGAGGTCTCAGAGGATAGTCGCTGCTTCGGCAGCTCCTCAGAAGAGTTGTTATTTTATATCCAGCGAGTCCTGGACCCCCCGTGGTCTATAGGTCTCTGGGGGTCTCGGCGCTGCTGAGACCCCTGACCCTCCCCTGGCAGCTCTGTGTACCCCTTGAGGAGGTTCCCACTTATGCCTGCCGGCCCCGGGGGATACAGGGCGCTCCCTGGCGGAGGCGCACACCACACATCTGAGAGGGTCCCTGCGTGCTCCGCCATAGGGGGGAGCAAAGGGCCATGGCGCCACACAACCCTGAGGATCCCTGTGGCGTTCAGCCGGGTAAGTGCTCTTTGGTCTAAAGAGTATCTTTGACGGCTACGGCAAGTGTACTGCCTGTGTGTTTCTTGTCTATTTCAGACGCTGCCTTGACTGGGGAGCAAAGACGGAGGCCAGTAATTTGTATTTTTATTTTTTATTTGCGCATGCTTTTTCGTTTTTGCTTCCTGCCTTCATTGAGGCAGGAAGCTCCCTGTATTGGCGTGCGTTTTCTTGCTTTTATTGACTTGCTTCCTGCCTTCATAGAGGTAGGAAGTTTTCTGCCCTCATTTTTTGTTTGAATAAGGCGGGGGGCGTGGCCTAGCAGGGCGTGGCCTAGCGGGGGCGTGGCTTAGCGTCTTTCCTGGCTTCCTGCCGTCATTACTTGGGCAGGAAGCGCTTGGTTGAGCGTGCGCTGGCGGTCCCTGCTTCTCCCTCCGGCGTCCAGCGGTGCCTCCTGCTCTCTGCTCCCCGTCCGTCCACACACTTAGGAGGAGCGGTCGCCGCAGTACCGGTGAGTCCCCTCTGCCTCTGGCAGGGGTTCTTTGTCAGTGCTGTCTCTCCAGGCTACCTATTAGGAGTCCTCAGGAGCACTGCCGCTTTCTCTCCTAAAGCTATTTACTTCACTGACCTTTTAGGCTGTGTAGTATTATAGTTGCTGTGATGTTAACCCCTTCTGAAAAAGTGGAACTTTAGGGGAAACACATGGTGTTTAAGGGAGTTTCCCCCTATTGATTTTTTGCTCGGCATTTCTGGGGTAGCTCTTTTCTAAGGGTGAGCTTTAACCCTTCAGAGCCTGTCGCATATATATAAAATAAATAAATAAATAAAAATATAAAAAAAAAGTGAGTTTTGAAAACAGGCTGTGCAGCTTTAACACTTTTTGCCATCCTTGTTGTACATACTGGCATCTGGTGTGGGTGGCATGTCGGATCAGGGGCCTGGGAGTGCGGATCGGTCTCCTGATCCGTTTCAGGTTCAGTCGCACGCCTCTGATACACTCAGGCCTTCTACTACATCAAGTTCAACGCTCAGTGATGTTAAGGTGGAGGCGCTCACTCGCTCCATTGATAGTCTCTCTAGTCTCCTGGGACAGTGGGTGTCAGCTAGATCACACCCAAAGCCACGAGGTAAAAAGCGCCGCAAGACTATGGTGGCGTTGTCTCCCTCGCAGAGCGCATCAGAGGCTTCGGATTCACCAACAGATTCGGCTGATGAAATTTCTGAGTCCGAAGAGGAGGATCAACAGGATCGCTCTGTTTCTCTTTCTGGTCGCGTAGATGGGCTTATTAACCCCTTAATAACATCTGACGTACTAATACGCGTCTGTGCCCTGGGACTTAAGAGCCAGACCCGTATTAGTACGTCATCGCGATCGCGCGCGCACACAGGCTGTGCGGGCGCGATCGCCGCCGGGTGTCAGCTGATTGTCACAGCTGACACCCGGTACTATGTGCAGGGAGCGGTCACGCACCGCTCCCAGCACATTAACCCCCGCGATGCTGCGATCGAAGTCGATCGCGGCATTGCGGGGGCAAGGGGAGGTGATCGGCGATACTCACCTCCTCTTCCGGCTTCCAGCGCAGTCCGCAAAGGCTTCCCGGGTGTTGCCATGACGACCCGATGTCGTCATGACAACATCCGGGTCACCAGAGAGCAGGAAGATTGCTTGGACATGCGCAGTGCATCTCCAAGCAATCTTCACACTGTGCACTTCTGACAGCCTTCATGGCATAGGGATGGTGCTCCATTCCTGTGCCATGCAGGCGATCAGAAAAAAAAAGTGAAAGTCCCAGAGTGGGACAAAGTAATAAAGTGGATAAACTGTGTGAAAGTGGAAAAAAAAAAAAAAAAAAATGTGCAAAAATATTATAAAAAAATAAAAAAAATAATACACCAAAAATAAAAATATAATGTACCCATCAATAAATATTATTATAAAAAAAATAAAAAAAAACAATAAAAGTACACATATTTGGTATCGCCGCGTCCGGAACAACCTGACCTATAAAACTGTCCCACTAGTTAACCCCTTCAGTGAACACGGTAAAAAAAAAAAAAAAAAAACCAAGCAAAAAAACAATGCTTTATCACCATACCGCCAAACAAAAAGTGGAATAACACGCGATCAAAAAGACGCATATAAATAAAAATGATACCGCTGAAAACGTCATCTCGTCCCGCAAAAAACAAGCCGCCATATAGCTCCATCAGCCGAAAAATAAAAAAGTTATAGCTCTCAGAATAAAGCGATACTAAAAAATATTTTTTTCTATAAAATAGCTTTTATTGTGTATAAGCGCCAAAACATAGAAAAATGATACAAATGTGGTACCGCTGTAAACATACTGACCCGAAGAGTAAAGCTGCCTCATCAATTTTACCACACGCGGAACAGAATAAAAAAAAAAAAAAAAAACAATTCCTGAATTGTTGTTTTTTGTTTATTCTGCCTCCCAAAAATCGGAATAGAAAGCGATCAAAAAATGTCACGTGCCTGAAAATGGCACCAATAACAACGTCAAGTCATCCCGCAAAAAACGAGCCGTCACATGACTGTCTGCCAAAATCTGGAAAAATTATAGCTCTCAAAATATGGCGATGCAAAAACTAGATTTTACAAAAAATGCGTCTTTTAGTGTGTGACAGCTGTCAGTCATAAAAACCCCATATGATTCTGGCATTGCTGTAATCACACCGACCCGAAGAATAAAGTCGTCTAATCACTTATACCGCACAAGGAACGGCGTCAAAAATAAACTCTTGGGTTAGGATTGGGCTAGGGTTAGGGCTGGGTTTGGGGCTAGGGTTGTGCTAGGGCTAGGGTTGTGCTGGGGCTAGGGTTGTGCTGGGGCTAGGGTTGTGCTAGGGTTAGGGCTGGGGTTGGGATTTTTTTCAAAAGTAAGAAAAAAAGATGACGATATGGCGACTAGTGTTGAGAGCAAGTGCTCGCTACTTGAGTTTGCATCGGGTGCTCTGGTATGCATTGAGTATCGTGGGTATTTGAGTGACATGCTCGAGTCTCTGCCCCATATGCTTCGCGGCCAAAAAACTTTACGGGGATTGCCTGCCATGCACGAGCGATCCCCGCATGTTTTTTTTTGGGTGTCTAATAACCGTGAAACATGCGGAGCAGGGACTCGAGCATGTCACTCGAGCACACGCTGTACATGGTGCATACCTGAGTACCCGATGCAAACTCAAGTAGCGAGCACTTGCGCTCAAGAATAATGACAACTTATTCAATATGATGACCTAATGTAAACAAATAATGTGCCGTACCTCTGGGTTCAAAATGTTCACTATACACCTTAATAAAATCCTTGAGGGGTATAGTTTCCAAAATGGGGACACTTGTGGGGGAGCTCCACTGTTTAGGCACATCATGGGCTCTCCAAACGCGACATGGTGTCCGCTAACAAATTGAATGGAAAATCGGCTCAAATTGTTAGCGGACGCCATGTTGCGTTTGGAGAGCCCCTGTGTGCCCAAACATTGGAGCTCCCCCACAAGTGACCCCATTTTGGAAACTAGACCCCCCAAGGCACCTTTCTAGATGCATAGTGAGCACTTGGAACCCCCAGGTGCTTCACAAATTGATTCGTAAAAATGAAAAAGTGAAAAAAAAACACTTTTTCATTTTTATGAATCAATTTGTGAAGCACCTGGGGTTCCAAGTGCTCACTATGAATCTAGATAGGTGCCTTGGGGGGTCTAGTTTCCAAAATGGGGTCACTTGTGGGGGAGCTCCAATGTTTGGGCACACAGGGACTCTCCAAATGCAACATGATATCCGCTAACAAATTGTCGGCTCAAATTGTTAGCGGATATCATGTTGCATTTGGAGAGTCCCTGTGTGCCCAAACTTTGGAGCTCCCCCACAAGTGACCCCATTTTGGAAACTAGACCCCCCAAGGCACCTATCTAGATGCATAGTGAGCACTTGGAACCCCAGGTGCTTCACAAATTGATTCATAAAAATGAAAAAGTGTTTTTTCTTTTTCACTTTTTCATTATTACGAATCAATTTCTGAAGCACCTGGGGGTTCCAAGTGCTCACTATGTATCTAGAAAGGTGCCTTGGGGGGTCTAGTTTCCAAAATGGGGTCACTTGTGGGGGAGCTCCAAAGTTTGGGCACAGAGGGGCTCTCCAAACGCAATGTGGCGTCCGCTAACAATTTGAGCCGATTTTCCATTCAATTTGTTAGCGGATACCATGTTGCATTTAGAGAGTCCCTGTGTGCCCAAACATTGGAGCTCCCCCACAAGTGACCCCATTTTGGAAACTAGACCCCGCAAGGCACCTATCTAGATGCATAGTGAGCAGTTGGAACCCCCAGGTGCTTCACAAATTGATTCATAAAAATTAAAAAGTGTTTTTTTTTTCACTTTTTCATTGTTACGAATCAATTTGTGAAGCACCTGGGGGTTCCAAGTGCTCACTATGCATCTAGATAGGTGCCTTGGGGGGTCTAGTTTCCAAAATGGGGTCACTTGTGGGGGAGCTCCAATGTTTGGGCACACAGGGACTCTCTAAATGCAACATGGTGTCCTCTAACAAATTTAACGGAAAATCGGCTCAAATTGTTAGCGACACCATGTTGCGTTTGGAGAGCCGCTGTGTGCCCAAACATTGGAGCTCCCCCACAAGTGACCCCATTTTGGAAACTAGACCCCCCAAGGCACCTATCTAGATGCATTGTGAGCACTTGGAACCCTCAGGTGCTTCACAAATTGATTCATAAAAATGAAAAAGTGTTGTTTTTTTTCACTTTTTCATGGTTACGAATCAATTTGTGAAGCACCTGGGGGTTCCAAGTGCTCACTATGCATCTAGAAAGGTGCCTTGGGGGGTCTAGTTTCCAAAATGGGGTCACTTGTGGGGGAGCTCCAAATTTTGGGCACACATGGGCTCTCCAAACACAACATGGCGTCCGCTAATTATTCAAGCAAATTTTACAATCAAAAAGTCAAATGGCGCTCCTTCCCTTCCGAGCCCTGCCGTGCGCCCAAACAGTATTTTTTCCCCAAATATTGGGTATCTGCGTGCCCAGGGGAAATTGCACAACAAATTTTGGGGGTCCATTTTTTCTTGTTACCCCTGTGAAAATAAAAAAAATTGGGTCTAAAGTAACATTTTTGTGAAAAAAGTTAAATGTTCATTTTTTTCTTCCACATTCAAAAAATTCCTGTGAAGCACCTGAAGGGTTAATAAAGTTCTTGAATGTGGTTTTGAGCACCATGAGGGGTGCAGTTTTTAGAATGATGTCACTTTTGGGTATTTTCTGTCATAAAGACCTCTCAAAGTGACTTCAAATGTGATGTGGTCCCTAAAAAAATGGTTTTGTAAATTTTGTTGGAAAAATGAGAAATCGCTGGTCAACTTTTAACCCTTATAGCTCCCTAACAAAAAAAAATTTTGGTTCCAAAATTGTGCTGATGTAAAGTAGACATGTGGGAAATGTTATTTATTAACTCTTTTGTGTGACATATCGCTCTGATTTCAGGGCTTAAAAATTCAAATTTTGAAAATTGCAAAATTTTCAAAATTTTCGCCAAATTTCCATTTTTTTCACAAATAAACGCAAGTGATATCGAAGAAATTTTTCCACAATCATGAAGTACAATATGTCACGAAAAAACAATCTCAGAATCAGGGGGATCCCTTGAAGCGTTCCAGAGTAATTACCTCATAAAGTGACAGTGGTCAGAATTGTAAAAATTGGCCCGGTCATTAACGTGCAAACCACCCGCGGGGCTTAAGGGGTTAAGGACATGCGGGAAGTATTAGAGCTGTCTGAAGAGCCGACAAGACCGTCTAGGTCGGGCTGTCTGTATCAGAAGACGCGCCGTGTTCGTTCTACATTACCTGCGCATGAGGAACTTAACGAAGTGGTGGAGAAGGAGCGTCAGTGTCCGGATAAACGCTTCCGAGGAAGGCGTTTTTTTGATGCCCTATATCCCTGTGCCAAGGAGATGGTTACTAATTGGGTTCCCTCTCCTGAGGTGGATATATCTCTGTCTCAGCTGACCAAGTCTTCCCTGCTTCCTGTTAAAGGGAGAGCCAATCTTCAGGATCCTTTGGACAGAAGATCGGAGTCAGCGGCGAAATCCATCTATGAAGCCGCGGGTCATGGTTTCCGAGCGGCCTTGGGGGCCATGTGGGCCGGTGAGGCTTCTCTGCGGTGGTTGGATCAGCTGCGTGCGGCGTGGCAGGATGGGACTTCGCGTTCAGAAGTGGAAAAGCTTTTTCAGCGAATGGAAGAAGCTATGTGTTATGGCAGAGATGCAGTACTGGACACTGCTTCAATTCTGTCCAGGGCTCAGGCTTCGGCAGTCACGATTAGAAGAGCTCTGTGACTTAAACAGTGGACCGGGGATGCAGTATCCAAACAGGGATTGCTTAGTCTGGAATATAAGGGCGGTCAGCTCTTTGGTTCAGATCTTTCGGAACTAATTGCCAAAGCTAAAGCTAAGGATGTTACTCTGCCTGGGAAAAAGGCAGTGGCATCCACAGCCGGCAGGACAGGGCCCAGCAGAGGTCTTCAGTCCTTTCGGGCCAGGGGACGATTCAGTCAGCCTTCTTGGAGATTGGGTCGTCCCTCATCCTCCGGCAGATCCGCCCAGAAATCTTGTACTCCTTGGAAGCAACGGTCCCGTCAGGACAGACGGGAGGTTGATAAAAAGTCCGCTAAGGCTGACTGACGCCAGGGATCCCCCCGAGGGCTCTCGGGTGGGAGGTCGTCTGCTACAATTCGGGTCGATCTGGGCATCCCACATAGCAGACGCCTGGGTGACACGGGTTATGTCGGCAGGCTATTTCATAGAGTTTCATTCGCTGCCTCCAGACAGGTTTCGTCTGACGGGCATTCCATCCGTGCCAAGACTGGCTGCCACACTGTTTCAGGAGGTCGACTCTCTCCTACAGCAGGGTGTGGTGGTTCAGGTTCCTCCGGAAGACCAGGGAAAGGGTTTTTATTCCAACCTTTTTGTGGTCCCCAAAAAGGAGGACAAGTTTCGTCCGGTGCTGGATCTCAGGGATTTGAATATTTACTTCCGGACACGGAAGTTCCGCATGGAGTCTCTCCGATCGGTGATAGCGACCCCGTCGCAGTACGATTTCTTGGTGTCCATAGACATCCGTGACGCCTATTTGCATATCCCTATCGGCAGGGCTCACCAGCGTTTCTTGCGTTTCGCTATAGGTCAAACCCATTACCAGTTTGTGGCCCTGCCTTTTGGGTTGGCCTCAGCTCCCTGGGTTTTTACAAAAATTCTGGCTCCTCTCATGGCGCTTCTTCGAAGACAGGGGGTTATGATCCTCCCCTACCTGGACGACCTGTTCATAGTGTCACCCACAGCGGAGGAGGCAATAGCGGCTCGCGATCTCTCCCTTCAGTACCTGATGGACTTCGGGTGGCTGATCAATTGGAAGAAATCGTCATTGGAGCCAGCACAGTCCATTCTTTTCCTGGGGATGCAGTTCGATACTGTTCGGGCAGTTGTGTCCCTGCCTCCTGTCAAACAGACGAACCTTCGTCTTCTGGTCCAGGCTATGAGGTCGGCGCTGTCAATGTCCCTTCGGGAATGCATGCGCCTTCTGGGTCAAATGGTGGCAACTATGGAAGCAGTACCATTTGCACAATTTCATTCCCGGGATCTCCAGAGCCTTATTCTGACCCATTGGGATCGATCGCTAACTTCTCTGGATCGCTCGGTCATTATCTCCCGCAGGGTGCGAGAATCTCTTGGATGGTGGTTACGTCCGGAGACTCTATCCGTGGGGAAATCCTTCCTTCCTCCGAGATGGTCGGTGGTGACAACCGATGCCAGCCGGACAGGCTGGGGGGGAGTTTGGAACAACCTCTGGATTCAGGGAGTCTGGTCGCCAAAGGAGTCGTCTCTCCCGATTAACATTTTTGGAGTTGAGAGCAATATTTCTCTGCCTCTAACATTGGGCGGTCTTATTGAGTGGTCTACCGGTCCGGATCCAGTCGGACAACGCTACGGCTGTTGCGTACATCAACCACCAAGGCGGGACGAGGAGTTCCAGTCTCATGTCGGAGGTCTCTCGGATCCTGGTCTGGTACGAGTCCAGCAATCTCTGCAATTCACATTCCAGGGGTGTTGAATATCTCGGCGGACTTCCTCAGTCGCGAGCAAGTGGACCCTGGGGAATGGAGTCTCCATCCAGAAGTGTTTTCTCTGCTGTGTTCCCGTTGGGGGACTCCTCAGGTGGACTTGATGGCATCCAGGCTGAACGCCAGGGTTCCGACGTTCATGTACAGGTACAGGGACCCGGTGGCGGTGGATGCTTTAGTGGCCCCGTGGGGTCAGTTCAAGCTGATCTATGCGTTTCCGCCGATATCCTTACTACCTCTGGTGATCCGACGGATCAAACTCGAAAGGGTATCAATAATTCTGATAGCACCAGACTGGCCGCGGAGGACATGGTATTCGACGCTGGTGTCTCTTCAGGCGGCACCTCCGTTTCCGCTGCCCCTTCGCCCGGACTTGCTCACTCAGGGGCCCATTCGTCATCCGGACCTGAGGTCCCTTCGTTTGACGGCGTGGCTCTTGAGACCGAGATCTTGACCCGTCGTGGTTTTTCGCCCGAGGTCATTGCTACCTTGCAGGCGGCCCGGAGTCCAGCTACGTCCAGGATTTATCACAGAACTTGGGAGTCTTTCTATTCATGGTGTTCTGGATCCTCAAGAAACCCGAGGGTTTTTTCCATCCCCAACTTCTTGGCCTTTCTGCAATCTAGTCTGGCCAGAGGTTTGGCAGTTAGTACGGTGCGGGGACAGGTATCTGCTCTTTCCGCACTTTTTAGGAAGGCTATTGCCTCTCGTAGGGATGTGCGCTCTTTTTTTCGCGGAGTCGCACGTCAGTTTCCGCCACGGAGGGCAGTTGTGGCTCCATGGCGGCTTAATCTAGTCCTGGAAGCCCTTCAGCATAGGCCTTTTGAGCCTATGGATTCTGCTAAACTTTCACTACTTTCTTGGAAGGTGGCCTTCTTGGTGGCAGTCACCTCTTTGAGAAGGGTATCGGAATTGGCAGCACTTTCTTGCTCACCTCCTTTTCTGGAATTTTTTCCGGATCGCGTGGTGCTTCGTACTCGTGAAGATTTTTTGCCTAAGGTAGTGTCACAATTCCACATTAATCAGGACATTGTGTTGCCTTCTCTTTGTCCAGGACCTAAGAATCCAAGGGAGCGGGCCTTGCACTCGTTGGACTTAGTGCAGGCATTGAAGTTCTATCTTACGATCACCCAAGGTTTTCGGAAGTCGGACTCTCTTTTTATAATTCCGGCAGGTCGTCGGCGTGGTCAACGTGCTTCCAAAGACACGATAGCTCGGTGGATCCGTTCAGCTATCCTGGAAGCGTACCGGCTCAAGGGCGAGCCTTGTCCGGTTAAAGTTAAAGCTCATTCCACGAGAGCCATTGGCTCATCGTGGGCTTTTCGTCAGGGGGCCTCGGCAGCGCAGCTCTGCCGGGCGGCCACCTGGCGCTCCGTTCACACCTTTACTAAGTTTTATAAGGTGGACGTAAGTGCTTCAGCCGATGCGGCCCTGGGACGCAGGGTCCTGCAGGCGGCGATAATTTAAGTTATCCCTTTACTTAGTTTTCCGTTATTTTAGCGCGGTTTGCGCTCTTGCCTAAGTTTTGGGGTATGGAAGCTTCTGCCTCTATTTCTCACCCTTAAGTAGGTACTGCTTTAGCACGTCCCACGAAGTAGAGAATCTGTGTCTCCCTTCCTTCCCTTCTGCTGCTGAAAGCCGGATTTTGGTAAGAACTTACCTGTAAAATCCTTTTCAGCGAAGGAAGGAAGGGAGACACAGCACCCTACCAGGGCAGAAGTGGTTTTTTGTGTTTCTAGATGCAGCGCGTCTCCTTCCTGATGTCGATCTTCTGGACTGGGTTTAGCGCTCTACGGCTCTCCTTCCAGTTTCGCCAGCTCTACACAGTTGTCAGGTCCAATGGGGTATGCCTAAGACTGTGTGTTTCTATTACATAACCTGTTTTCTCTCATTTCTGAAATTTCAGAAGGGGATATGTTGTTCTGCTGGTTGGTCTGCTCTTCCTTAGCTTGTGTACGGACTGATGAACATGGGAGTAGGAGGAGCCTATATACTGGAGGGGCCGGTCGTCTTTTTCCAATCTGAGGTGACTATCCTATGGGGCTCCGCCTACCCACGAAGTAGAGAATCTGTGTCTCCCTTCCTTCCTTCGCTGAAAAGGATTTTACAGGTAAGTTCTTACCAAAATCCGGCTATCAGCAACAAGGCATCTAATATGAGGCATACAGGTAACACTTTTTTCAGCAGTCTATAACCTGTGTGCCCGTATTAATAGCTTAGATAGGCCAAATGTGTTGACAGATTCCCTTTAAAGTCTACAGGTGGTTATAAAGTAGTTAAATGGAGGTGTGCCGTTCTGCTTAGTTTAATGTTTACTTTCACCAGCCACCAGAGCTAATAACAGCTGATGTAGGGTGCTACTTTTTGGATTCCCACCAATCCGAGGTTGGTGAAGATCCTAGAGAGAGGTAATCAGTATTGTCAGGACAGCCCCTTTAAGTATTGTATGGGATTCTGCTCTCTGTTAGCCACGTGGATACGCACAGGCACAGGGTTTTCATAAACTTTACAGTTCAAATGAATAACAAAACAGTCCTTTATTCAGCACAAATGAATAACAAAACAGTCCTCTCTCTGGGTAAGGCAAAGTAAATCAAAACGGTTTCACCAACTTGGTATTACAGTCACTTCTCATTTTCTAGCATAGACTGTCCACCATGAACTGTCTTCCTCCAGCTCCAATACAACACACTTTGCTAAGCTAACCCAGCTGCCTGTTATTAGACCTGTAAGGACTGGAATATGAGAGCGACCTTTTCCATCCAGGCTCTTTTGGTCGCTCCTAAATCCCGGACGCAAAATTCAGTCAAAAATAAAACCATCTCAGTAACAATTTGTATGTTTATAACTTCATTATTGTTAAAGAGTAACCATAATTTTAATATTTATTGCATAAATGAATAGCGCACATAAGAATAAGAAACTATGTAATATATCTTATCACAGAAATCTAATTCTTTCTTTCCCAGGATTGATCATTCATTCCCTAAATTCTCAATTCTGGGGTAAAATTTGTTTTTAGTGAAGACAGTCTTTTCTGTTACTGAGATAGGAGATGGCAGTCGGTGTTGATAATATATGGGGGAGAGAGGAGGCAGGAGCTAAAGGCATAGCTCACCCCCTCCTCCCTTCTATATGCAATCTTATGAATAGCAGCTGTCATCTCCTATCTCAGTAATAAGAAAATTTGTCTTCTCTGAATACAGATTGTCCAGTATTTACCCATGAATTGAGAGTGAAAGATCAGTCCAGAAGAAGAAAAAGCAGATTTCTTTGATATGATATATTACAAAATTTCATATTTTCTTGTGTACTATTAGTTTATGAAATAAAAATTAAAATGACGGTTACTCTTTAAGACTATAAAGACTACATTCCAAAAGATGACATTTTGTTCAGGCCTCTAGTCATTAAAGGTCTTCTGATGAAAACCTACAGGTTATCTATTTGGCCATTATGTTTGTATGTTTGCTACAGATGGATCCAGTAACACTACTACTCCAGAAAGTCCTGTGTATACTGGTGACTGTTCAAAGGAAAATTCCTGCATCCTTGAGGATCATCAGGTAAATGGACCTCGCAAATACCAACATGAAAAACTGAATGCACAACGCATAGGCCAGTATGGATAGATTTTACATTATTTTTCATCACATTTATTACAATATTGCTTTGTCTGTTTAGGATGAAGATTTGATTGATATTAAGATTGAAGTATTAGATGGAGAAGAAAAAACCTATATAAACACTGCTGAGCAGTGTAATGAAGAGGAAGCCAATGCTGACCTCTATCCAGGTCAGTAATTAGGAATTATTACAGAAAGGCTTCATACGCTATATTCTAGTTGCTTGATCTTTATAGCAGTCTGGTAGGAAATAAGGAATCGGACTCTTGGTCTCCTCACATCGTCATCATATTCATACTAGTGTTCGCTCTTTCAGTACTTGATCTGTAACCACTAGGGATAGGGTAGGGTTTATTGTATCTAGCACAAGTTGTCTCTGTTCTAAATGTTTTGCCAAGATACTAGGGCTCCCTAATTTTGTTCCACCATATCTGACTACAGTATTACCATTAAAATATAGGCTAAGCCTGACTGACTGGTTGCTCCATATACGAATAGGGAATGACCTGTCAAGTCAAGCTTAGCCTGATGAGGGAACCAGACAGCAGACTCTCTTAATCTTGACACTTAGAATTCATTTTTTCTCAAACACAGCAGCCGTGAGATCTGTGGGGGCCTCATTTCCCACACTCTTGCCAATGAACTAATTGAAGGAGCCACAGCACTCCATCAATTGGCGTATACTCTATATTATCACACAGCGCCATTGTTTAAATAGTATGTTAGTTCGGTACTTCAGCTCACTGCAACTCCTTCCCCTTCAAGACAAAGGGACTAAGCTCAAAACCAGCCACACACCATGCTCCTGAGAGGAGTAATCACAAAGGCTTTAACACCCGATCAATGTCAGGAGTCTGATATCGATTGCCTAAACTAATGCTAGGTCATTAGCCTATACTGTAAGTGGCCTGAGCCACTTTTCACTCTGGCGCTTTCATTTTTATTTCATGTCTTCTAAAAGCCATCATTTTTTATATTTTACCTGTAACACATCATAGTGAGGGCTGTTTTTTGCATAATGAATTGGTGCTTTGAATGCCACTATTCTCTTAACCATATAATGTACTGTAAAATAGCCAATACAATTCTAAATGGGCTAAAATGGTGAAAAAGAAAAGCTGAATTAACCCATTTGTTTTTAGGCTTTTGATATGCAGTAAAAATTACCTGGCAACATCATTCTTCAGCTCTGTTCAAATACGGAAATACCAACCTTATATAGTTTTTATTATATTTATTAATTTATTTTACTCACTTGTATAGCGTCATTAATTTCATAGCGCTTTACAGACATTATTGGCACTGTCCCCATTGGGGCTCACAAACTAAATTCCTTATCAGAATGTCTTTGGAGTGTGGGAGGAAACCGGAGAACCCGGAGGAAACCCACGCAAACACGGGGAGAACATACCAACTCCATGCAGATGTTGTCCGTGGTGGGATTTGAACCCAGGACTTATTTCACTAGGGTAAAATACATCTGAGTTGTAAAAAAAAATGATGGTTTTTATTGCCATTTTTTGAGACCCAGAATTTTTTTGGGAGTCCCGTGACTAATTTTCTATTGATAATAGATTTGAGAAACACAGAGTTTTTTTATAGGCATAAGACATTCAAATTTTATTACAACATTTAAAATTACACATAAAATACAATATAAGGTGACAATATATAGATGGTGGCCAAGAAAGATATTCACTGGAAAAGAGAACCGGTAAAAGAAGTCCCCATAGTCCCAAAAGGTTCATACAGCAAGATAATATATGTACTGAAACCAATAGTGGTAGTGTATTGGTATATATCGGAGCACAATCGTAAGTGTGTTTCCGAAAAAAATAATAAATATTGCTGAAGAAAGGGACTATCAAAGGGGTAAGTCCTACATGTTAGGCAGCCTTACCCAGTGAAAATCAATCACAAGCCAGTGATAATAGCCACAAAATGGCAAACCCCCAGTATACAGGTGGTAGCCAAGGAAGATGTACACTGCAGGAAATAACTAGTAGTAGAGGTCCTCATGATCCCAAAATCCATACAGTAAGGTAGTCCAATAATAACAATAAAGTAATTACTGTTGAGAAGAGGGAAAATCATAGGGACAAATGTTAGCATTAAGTCATCTTACCCAGTGAGAAGCCAAACACTGGCTAGTGATGATAGCCGCGCAGTAGCAAGCCCCGACGCGCGTTTCACGGCCCAAAACTGGCCGCTTCCTCAAGGGGAATTTTGGGATCATGAGGACCTCTACTACTAGTTATTTCCTGCAGTGTACATCTTCCTTGGCTACCACCTGTATACTGGGGGTTTGCCATTTTGTGGCTATTATCACTGGCTTGTGATTGATTTTCACTGGGTAAGGCTGCCTAACATGTAGGACTTACCCCTTTGATAGTCCCTTTCTTCAGCAATATTTATTATTTTTTTTGGAAACACACTTACGATTGTGCTCCGATATATACCAATACACTACCACTATTGGTTTCAGTACATATATTATCTTGCTGTATGAACCTTTTGGGACTATGGGGACTTCTTTTACCGGTTCTCTTTTCCAGTGAATATCTTTCTTGGCCACCATCTATATATTGTCACCTTATATTGTATTTTATGTGTAATTTTAAATGTTGTAATAAAATTTGAATGTCTTATGCCTATAAAAAAAACTCTGTGTTTCTCAAATCTATTATATATAACATGAGTTGGCATGATTTGGTGCTCAGGGTTAGTCTTTCTTTCCCTCAGATACGCCAATCTAGCTATAAAAGGGTTAAATTGTTGATGCTAATTTTCTATTGATGCAGCTGTAGTAGAGCTTGTTTTTTGTATGGAGAGGCTATTTGGCATTCAGAAAATTATTGCATTTCTTGGGGAAAGGTGCTAAGGCCAAACTACAACAATTTTGGAGTTTAATTTTTAGAGTGTACTTTTGCATATGTGGCAGTACTAAATAAGCTTTTATTTTGTTATTTATTTCCTAAATATATAATATATATTTTCAGATTAGTAAAATGGAGATAATTTAATTGTTTAGGTTTTTTGTTAATTCTGTATCCCTAGGGGAGTTTAACCTGTGGTTCTTTGACTGCTTGTACTACTTGCACGATCACTTGTAATACTTCAGTATTGCAGTATGTAGTGAAGCTAACAATCTCTAATGAATCCCAGTTACATGCTGAGCTTCATAGGAGAACCAAGATGCCCCTCATCAAATGGAACCCCTTAATGCTATTGGCGTGCCACTTAGTGGTTAAACAGCAGTGATCAGTGCTAGCTCAAATCACTGTTGTGAAATCGATTTTAACTGCACCTCTGAGGATGCCACTAATATCGGAGCAGAGGTGATGCCAGCAGAGCCGTCATCGAGGTGCGAAAGTGGCTTAAGGACTCTGAATCATGGTAATAAGGAGGAAGTGTTAAACTGACATTACCAGACCAAGGTTACATTTAAACCTGCCTATTCACAGCGCTAACTGATTGCTGATTGGCTCCATCTTTGGCAAGCAGCAGTAATTTAATAGCCTGTTTAGACAGTCTTACCAATACCATGCTTCTGATGAGTACAGAATGATCAGTAATAGATCATTTTGTGTGTATAGTCTGTCACTGTTCTGCGCAGCACATGTCCTGTATACACATTGCCTGTATGTTTGGGGATGTTGTCCTGCTGCAGAATACATTTCGAGCCAATTAGATGCCTCCCTGATGGTATTCCAGGATGAATAAGTATCTGTCTGTGTGTTTCAGTAGCGAGCACCATTAATCTTGATCAAATTCTCAACTCAATTTGCTGACATGCAGCCTCAAACTTGCAAAGACCCTCCACCATGCTTCACTGTTGCCTGGCGACACTCATTACTGTACTGCTCTCCAGGCCTTTGGTGAACAAACTAACTTCTGCAGCAGCCAAATATTTCACATTGTGAGTCATCAGTACAGAGCACCAGCTGCCATTTTTCTTTATGCCAGTTCCTATGTTTTCATGCATAGTTGAGTTGCTTCAACATGTTTTCATGTCAAAGGTATGGTTTTTGGTTGCAGTTCCTCCACGAAGACGACTTTTGCCAGACTTCTCTCTGGACCATAGATGGCTGTAGCTGGGGTCTCATTGGTCACTGCCAGTTCTGAGCTGATGCCACTGCTGGACCTCTTTCAATTTTGAAGAGAAGTAAACATGTTTTTTTTTTCATCTGCTGCACTAATTTTCTTTGGCTAACCACTGATTTTATGAACTTTTAACCCTGCTCATTTCTTGGTTTCCTCACTGCTTAGAAATACAGGCAGATGCCCATGGTTTCCACATGGGGCCCAGAGGCAGGAATGAGTCCCGCTTTTGTCTTGAGAAACTCTGGAGAGGGACAGAAGCACACTCAAAACAGGGCAATACCATCTGGCAAAGGATAGGTATAAGGGATGGTAGCACTCACCTAAAAGTGTTGTGTGCAGGCACAACACTTATAAAGGCATGGAAAGCCACTGCTGCTGCTTCCCCGGGCTGGAGAAAGTGGTTCTTCCAAATGTAAAATGGATGCTGGCATGTTTAGGCTGGCTGTGTTGTGGGAGTGAAGAGCTTTGGGATTCAAAACATTTTTTTATTAATACCAATGCAATTCTGCACCAGATCGGTGTCTTTCTCAAGGTATAAAAACCAAGGGAGCAGGGAATAACAACTAGAGGCTTTAAATAGGAAAAATGGCTCCAAAAAGCATGAGATCCACGCATAAAGGGGAGGGTGAGGAAGTAAAGGAAAAAAAAGGTGTTAACACAGAAAGGTGGTGTCAGGGGTGGATTAAGAATAGCCAGGGCCCCAGACAGTTTAGAAGGCTTGGGCTTCCTCCCACCCCCTTCCTCTGACAGATAGCGGTGTGCTTAGCGCGGCATGCACATTTTTCCCTTATGTTCCCTATATATAACATAGAGCTATACATAAAAGAGCAGGGGTGGGCAATTAATTTTCACAAGGGGCCACATGAGAGACCATGACTATTGTTGAGGCCGAACCAATAGGCTGAAATTAATTCTGCTCAATATAGACACATTAAATATAATTATTTTTTATCTTGATTGTATCACTTAATATTGAGCAGAATTAAGTATGCTGACATGCCCATATATAAAATTTGAGCCCCCACATACACTCCTCGTTCAACAACCAAAGCAATCAACCTATGGGGCCATTATACATGTAAACCATAGCAAACGAAAAAAAAACCTATTACTTTAAAAACTCAATACATAAAGACATTAGTGATGAGTGAACATGCTCTGATACAGTGTTATCCCTGCAAGCTCTGGTGTTATCCGAGTATTTGTCGTACTTGGATAATATGTTCGAGTCCCTGCGGCTGCATGTTTTGCGGCTGTTAGGCAATCTTCTCACGTGTTGCGGCTGTCTAACAAACAGGAAATCCCTGCATATGTTGCTGCTTTCTAGCAGCAAAACATGAAGTCGCAGGGATTCCAACATATTATCCGAGCACGACAAGATACTCAGATAACACTCGAGCATGCAGGGATAACAAGTTATCCAAGCACGCTCGCTCATCACTAAAAGACATACATACACACACATTTGCACATCAAAACAGTGATATAAAAATGAGCAGAAATGAGGGGAGTTGTGGACTAGTTTTGCCCTTCACAATTCCCTTCCTGACAGCGGAGATTGGCACCTTAAGTTTGTAACGTTATGGCGCCCCCGCTACTCGTCAACTGCCCCTATGTTGCCCGACCACTACTCTAGCTGACCAGGCATCCTCCTCAATAGCTGATCAGATAATATGTAATGAATATATATATTATATATATTTTAGTGTAGGGGTTTGGTACTCACTCAGCTGCTTTTGAGGTAGGCACAGGAGGCTGTTTCTTTAAAATGTCGAAGAGACAATTTGCAAGGCAGGTTTATTCAGGCTTCATAAACCGCACTTTCAAAGTAAACAAAACACAGCCTTGTCTGGCACAAAGTAACAAAACAGAAAAATAAACAGTCCATACAGTGCTGCAGGTTCGCCCACTAACAGTCAGTGTCCTTCAGCACAGAAACGCTGGAGGTTTCCACACCTCCAGCCACAGACTGAATGAGACACTCGGGCTCCATTTTATTTACAAGAGGCACGCCCTGGGGTGGGGATATGTGAGCAGCCATTTCCTCCCATCTCTTATGACTGCTCGTAAAAACCGGCCCCTACTAACCCTCTCAGCACTACGTTTGCTGGAGCATGCTTTTCTCGGGTTTACATCACCGAAGCTACTAACCTCGGTGATGCATATCTCCCCTCAAAGACCTGTTTGGCGGCCATCTTACATACCCCCCGCTGCCCAAAGCCGGGGGGCTTGGCACCTTCCGCTAATAAACAGTGGACCCTCGACAATACGTCAGCATTGCCATGCAGTTTCCCAGGCCTATGCTCTACATGAAAACTAAAATCTTGACGGGCTAGGAACCACCCGGTCACTCGGGCATTGTTCCCCTTCTTCTCGCTCATCCATCTTAGTAGGGCATGGTCTGATACCAGCCTGAACTTCCTGCCTAAGTGGTAGTATCTTAGTGTCCAACGCCCACTTGATGGATAAACATTCCTTCTCCACTATGGAGTAATTCTTCTTGCAAGATGTCAGCTTCCGGCTTAAATACATTATGGGGTGCTCTTCCTCTTTCATCTCTTGTGGTAAGACAGCACCCAGCCCGGTATCTGACACATCTGTTTGGACCACAAACTCTTTAGAGAAATCTGGTGCTACCAACACAGGCTGTTTACACAGGGCTTGCTTTAGTTCCTGGAAGGCAGTCAACTTCTGGAGACTAGTTAGCCATAGCCGATTTTGACCCTTTGAGGATGAAGTTAGGGATGAACCGGCGGTAGTAGCCCATGATGCCCAGGAACGCTCTGACCTGCTTTTTTGAGAGAGGTTCTGGTCAACCCTGGATCATGTCCACTTTATTTGTTTGGGGCTCTGCCTATGACATAGCCCAAATATTTGGTTTCCTCCATGCCCATGGCACATTTCTTCGGGATGATGGAAAACCCCACCTTCTGTAGAGCATCGAATATCGCCTGGACTTTGCTCAAATAGCTTCCCCAATCCTGGCTGTGAATCACGATATCATCCAGGTAGGCCACTGCATACTTCTTGTGGGGAGCTAGGATCCGATCCATGGCTCTCTGGAAGATAGCTCGAGCTCCTTGCAACCCAAACGGCATATTTGTGTACTGAAAACACCCATCTGACGTCTTCTTCTTGGACTCTTGGGACATAAAAATTTGCCAATACCCCTTTTGTGAGGTCAAGGGTGGTGATGTACCTGGCCATCCCTAGCTTTTCAATTAGTTCATCTACCCTCGGCATTGGCTAAGAATCAAACTTCGAGACCTCATTCAGTTTCCTATAGTCATTGCAAAACTGCCATTCTCCATCTGGTTTTGGCACTAAGACTATGGGACTGGACCAGCCACTCTTGGACTCTTCAATAACTCCTAGACCCATCTTTTAAGATTACCTCTTGGTGGGCTTCAGGAATCCGGTATGGCTTCATGTTTACTCGGACATGAGACTCCGTAAGCACGTCGTGCTCTATGATCTGAGTAGACTTTGGTAGATCCGAGAACAGGTCCTGTTCCGCTGTAGCAACTCGTGGCACTGTTGCTTATGGGCACGTGACAGATACTCCGCCACCTTGACCTCTCCCACGTCGGCTTCAGACTTCACCACCAAACACGGAGCTTCCACAGTCTCCCTATCTCGCCATGGCTTAAATCAGGTTGACGTGGTATACCTGGTAGGGCTTCCTTCTCCCTGGTTGGTGGACTTTATAGTTGACATAGCCAACCTTTTCCACTACTTCACTTAGCCAGGAATTTGCTCTTCACCATAGGTACCAGCACCCAATCTCCAGGGTTGAAGTTTCTCACCCTCGCCGACCTATTGTACACCTTCGACTGTGCCTCTTGGGCTTTGAGAAGGTGTTCTTTCACGATGGGCATTACCTCTGCAATCCTCTTGCATCTGGGCCACATGTTCGATTACACTCCTGTAGGGTGTAGACTCCACCTCCCAGATCTCCTTTGCTACGTCCAGGAGTCCACGGGGGTGTCGCCCATACAACAGCTCGAAAGGGGAGAATCCAGTAGACTTCTCTGATGGAGAACAAAAGGTACGGCAGTAGGCAGTCCCAGTCCAGCCGTATTTCTCTACAACCTTCTTCAACATAAGGCCATGTTGAAGGTTTTATTAAACCACTCCACCAAGCCATCTGTCTGTGTGTAGTAGACTGAGGTCCTGATTGTGTGATTTGCTGGATCTTGCACAACTACCTCATCACCTTTGACATAAACGGAGTCCTTTGGTCCGTTAAAATCTCTTTAGGCAACCCCGTCCTCGGGCTATACACTTGGAGGATGAGTTTCGTAGTGGTATGGCCTCCCGATACCGTGTAGCATAGTCCAGTACCACCAGGATGTACTGATGACCTCTAGCGGACTTGACCAGGTGTCCCACTAGATCCATGGCGATGCGATCAAACAGGACCTCAATGACAGCCAGAGGCACTAAAGGGCTACGGAATTGAGCCACCGGGGAGGTCAGCTGACAGGTGGGACAGGACCTACAATAATTCATGATTTCTCAGTGACACCCTGGCCAGTAGAACCTCTGGAGGATCCTTTCCTGTTTTTTTTCTACCCCCAGATGACCACCTAAGACATGTGCATGGGCCATATCTAACACCCTGCGTCTGTATGGCCCTTGCACTAGTAACTGTTCTATTATCTCTCCTCTGAGCTTGGTGACCCGATATAGTAACTCCCCATTTACGGCAAAGTACAGGTATCGGGAGTCAGCCCCTGGTTCTTGAGCAATACCATTCAGAACAGTGACATTATCAAACGCCCCTTTTAGAGTCTCTGAGTTGGGCGGTTCCAAAGTTTGCCCTGGACACCTCCAGCTCAGGGATGTTGGCCTCTGGGGATGCTGCCTTATCCTCATACCCAGCTAGCACACAAAAAGGAAACCCGGCGGCCTGTGATCAGGTTTCTTCAGGAGCGACCTGGTTGTTGTTCGGACAACCTGACTTCCTCCCTTTTCCCCTAAGTCCCAAAACAAGGCAAAGTCCCGTCCTATTATAACAGGGTGCAACAGGTCCTTGACTACGCCCACCTCATGGGACTCAGCGCCACAGGGTAGTCCTTAATGTTCCCATGGATACAACGGATGCTGACCTTTTTCCCCGGAGCTTGCCGATGAGGAATTATGGCCCTCACTAGGGTTACCAAACTCCCCAAGTCCAACAGACCAGTAATTTGCACTCCATTTATTGACACGGGGCATGCTTGCGGACACTCACTTTGTTGAGGAACTGCACTGCAGGCAGGATATGAAAAATACGAGCAGCGCCGTCCTGCGCAGCAATCCATTGGCTCGTTGGTCATGGTGCAAAGGACGGCTATGTGACCCGGGGTTTGACACCTCCAACAAATTACGTTATTGGACAGAGCATTTGGCAGCCCCCTCCTGGGCCCTAGGACGCCCCCCAGACGTGGCTGTATTGCCTCTTTTGGGTGTCCGCCCCACTTTGGGAACCTTAGTATGGAGATGCTACAACCACTTGCTTCCCCAAGGAACTCTCTCTACCGCCTGGTACCTTTCCACCAATCCCACCAGGTCATCCGCATTACGGGGATTTACCTAGGAAACCCAGAATTGCACCGACCTCGGAAGGGAGTGTATGAACCTGTCCATGACAACTTTCTTGACCATCTGTGTTGGGGAGGAAGATTCAGGTTGCAACCACTTTTGGACCAGGTGTAGGAGGTCAAACTTTTGGGACCGGGTCAGTTTGTCATTGCAATAGGCCCAGTGGTACACCTGTTGGGCCCTGACAGTCAGTCACTGCCAAACGCGCCAAGATCTCCGTTTTTACTTTGGCATACTCCTTTGCGTACTTCAAGGCCAGATCATAATAGGCCTTCTGCTGCTCCCCTGTTAAATATGGCTCCAGAACCTCTGCCCACTGCTCCGGAGGCAATTTCTCTCATTCCGCCACCCTTTCAGACACAGCGGGAACACCTCAACGTCATCCCCCGGGGTCATCTTTTGTAACGCTCTCTTACTGTCTTTCTGACATATGAGTCATCACCTGGACTTGGGGGTGGGGCAGTTACCCTGCCACAGATCAATTCGGCTAGAAGCGCCATCTGCTGCTTTTGCTGCATCTGCTGCTGTGGCTGCTGCTGTTAATACCGCCACACCTGCTGTTGCCGCTGCTGTTGATGCTGCTGGAGATTAGCCTGCTCCAGTTGCTTTATCAGCTCCTCCATGCTGCCGGACTTCCCTTGCTGGCTGGCGGCCTTCACCCAGGACATAAAACTGTTTTCTGTAGCAGTCACACTGCCCCTTGGGATTCGTGCCCGTGCTTCTAGCACCAATTGTAGGGGTTTGGTACTCACTGAGCTGCTTTTGAGGTAGGCACAGGAGGTGGTTTCTTTAAAATGTCCAAAGAAGGTTTATTCAGACTTCATAAAATGCACTTTCAAAGTAAACAAAACACAGAAATAGAAACAGCCCATACAGTGCTGCGGGTTCGCCCGCTCACAGTCAGTGTCCTTAAGCACAGACACTCTGGAGGTCTCCACACCTCGAGCCACAGACGCTGAATGAGACACTCAGGCTATGTGCCCACGATGCAGAAATGAAGCAGAACATTTCTGCAGCATTTCTGCATCTCCCTGGCAGAAAAAACGCATGCAGATTGTGCATGCGTTTTTCCTGCAGAATACATGCGGATTCACATGCGTTTCCGCATGCAGATTGACAAGCGCTTTCCAGGCGATAGCATCACTTGGAAAGTGCTTGACAACTAGGTCACACTGTATAAATCCATGCAAACAGATTTATACAGTGTGAACCGTAAAAATTAAAACAAATAAAGCTATACTCACCCCCGAGGCCCCGGTGTGTGCTGCAGCGCTGCTTCCTGGCTGGTTCCCGGCTGCCGGCATATCGCGAGACAGAGCGGTGAAGGGCCTCAAGCAGGTCCTCAAGCGATGCCGGCATTCAGAGAGAAGCCTTCGGAAAGGTGAGTATAAACTTTATTTGTTATTTTATTCTTTTTTTACAGGTACAATGGTACCCAGGTCTGGATGAGAGTCTCCTCTCCTCCAGAATTGGGTACCATCCCCAAATAGAGACGCATAGAAGCCGCTTGTACAAATGTACAGTCGCGGTTTCTATGCGTTTCAATGCAAGTCAATGGCGGGAGTTCCGCTGCGCTTCCGCAAAATTAAATGACATGCTGCGGATTTTTGTACGCAGCATAAACGCTGCGGAAAAATCCGCAGCATGTGCATAGAACATGCGGAATCCCCTTGGGGACCATGGGGTGCGGATTACCTAGCGTTTCACAAGCGTTTATGCTGCGGAAATTCCGCAGCATAAACGCTTGAAAAACGCTATGTGGCACCCAGCCTTAGGCTCCATTTTATTTACAAGAGGCACACCCTGGGTTGGGGATATGTGAGCAGCCATTCCCTCCCATCTCTTATGACTGCTTATAAAAACCGGCCCTGATACCCCCTATTAACCCTCTCAGTACTACTTGTGCTGGAGCATGCTTTTCCTGGATTTACACCACCGAAGCTACTAACCTTGGTGATACAGATCTCCCCTCAAAGACCTGGCCGGCGGCCATCTTACAATAGATCCATCCAAAAAATCCATATACCTCATAGTCATGTTTCTATGGACATGGACTATCCTATATACGTGTAGACCCTATATAGCCTGAACAGTTGAATACTTAGCTTAATGGCATCATCCTTCCACGCTTTTGCCCCTCTTTTGGTCATTCAAGGGTTCACCAGGGAATTCCTTCAATCAGAACAAGAAAAGGGGAACGTAAGCCGTACTGCAATGAGAATAACAGCACACAGACCCAGGCAATATGCCCCCACATACAATATGAGCCCCAACACAGCCCCCTATATACAGTATGAGCCCACACATAGCCCCTTACATACAATATGAGCACTTGCATAGCCCCCAATATACAGCATGAGCCCCTACATAGCTACCTAGATACAGTAAGAACCCTCACATAGCCACATAGATACAGTATGAGCGCCCACATAACTCCCTTTATACAGTATGAATCCATACACAACCCCCTACATGCAATGACACCACACAGTCCCCCTATATACAGTATGAGCCCCCACATAGCCCCGTACATACAATGTGAGCCCCCACAAAGCCCTATACATATGAGCCCCCACACAGCTCTATACATATAATTTGAGCCCCTACATAAAGTCCGAGTCCTCACATAGCCCCCAGTATACAATGAGCCCACACATAGCCTCGTATATACAGTATGAGCCCACATAGCTCCCTATATACAGTATGAGCCCGCACATTGCTCCATGCGGCCCACAACCCCACAGGATAACAATAATCTGTAGACCCCAGGATAATATACTATGCAGCCACTAGTAGCCCACAGGGTAACATATCCCACGGCCCCCAGGGTAACCTGCCCAATTCCCTCTTTCACAGCACAGGATGCTATTTGCATCTTACCATCACCAGGAGCTGCCAGCAGGCGGGAACAGGAAGCATTGAAAGGCAGCACAACAGGAGCAGAGAGGCGGAGCCATCACCGAGCACCGGACATGTCCTGAGCTGCAGAAGACAGCCGGGAATCCCAGGGGCTCTGCGGGACGTGAGTAAAGCAGACGTGGCCACGTAGAGTGTGCTGCGTGTTCGCGTCTGCTACATTGTCATGCGGGCAGTGCAGAAAACATTATAATGAGGGCAATCTGGCCATGGCCCCCTTTAGAGGTGGTTCTCATGCTTTTTGGAGCTATTTTTCCTATTTAAAGCCTCCAGTTGTTATACCCTGCTCACTTGGTTTTTATACCTTGACAAAGGTACCGGTCCAGCACAGAAACATGTTGGTATTAATAAAAACCATTTTGGAATCCCAAGGCTCTTAATTCAGCCGGCCAAAACGTGCCAGCATCCATTTTTTGCAGCTTTTGTCTTGAAATTGGTCTGGAGGCCACTTGGGGTGTCATATTGAGCGGTTACTGGACCCCTCTAGTTTTCATTCCAGGTGCACTAACAGCTCAGCGTTACATCGATTTGGTGGTGGAACCAGTGGTACGGCCATTTCTCCAAGTTGTACTAGGAGCCGTTTCTCAACATGACAGCGCCAGGCTGCATGTTGCTTGTACTACTGTGAGCATTCTGTGTGGCCTAAATGTACTACCATGGCCTGCAGCGTCTCCAGACTTCTCTCCCATTGATTACATCTGGGACGTCAGTATTAAAAGCAAGACCGCAGAAAGAAGAATTAAAATTCCCCCAAAATTCACGAATTAAGACAGCATTTACATGCCCAGGTCACAGAACTAATGCAGGATACAGCAAACCCATATTATAAAGATGGCGGCAACACAGGTGCAAAATACTGATGAGACAAACACTCTCAACCTACCAATTCAAGGAGGAGGTGGGGTAGCTTGGTATTTAAAATTCCATTAGTTCTGTGAACTGGGCAGGTACATACTGTTGCCCTTTTTGCTGTGCTAATACATCTGGGATGTCATTGCTTGGCAATTGCACAGGGAGCTACCAGCAGTAAATCTTGATGACATGTGTGCCTATGTGCAAAGTGACAGAACATTCCCCAGACAACCATTTAAAACCTCATTGATAGTACATCGAGGCGTGTGACTGTGTGTATTTCTGCCCATGGTGCTCATACTCTATACTGGACAAAATCGAGATGTTTGAAAAAATTGTGAAATTTTTTTTTATCTTCTACATATCCTTAACATGTCTATCAATACTGTGATTTTCATAATTCTGTGACTTCAACTTCTTTGTGTTGAAATTTCACTGTGGTGGAATGTTTATATGTGTGTGCATAATATATTCACTGTGTGTGTGTGTGTGCGCGCTGTTAACACTGTTATAGGGGTAATGTCCCCCATTTCTGTACTAATATACCCCATCATGGTATATATACGTCCCCATCTTGGTATAAAAGACCCCCATCCTAATCCTGGTATGCATGGTCCCCTAATTTCCATCTTGGTATGCATTGGCCCCATTATCCCCATCCTGGTATGCATGCGACCCCTCATCCCCATTTTGGAATGCATGGCCCCCCCATCCCCATCCTGGTATGCATAGCCCCCCCCCCCCATCCCCATCCTGGTATGCGTGATGCCCCCCCATCCTCATCCTGGTATGCGTGGCCCACCATCCCTGGTATACATGGCACCCCATCCCCATCCTGGTATACATGGCTCCCTATACCCAATCCTGGTATGCATGGCCCCCTCATTCCCATCCTGGTATGCATGGCCCCCTCATCCCCATCCTGGTATGCATGGCCCCCATCACTGGATACACACACAAAAAAAAAATTCTACTCACCTTCCTTCCCTCTGCTCCAGCGCTGCGTCCTGTTCTGCCAGCAGCTGATCTCACTGTCATGCACCCTCACACTCTATCAGCTGCTGGGATATTAACTCCTCTCCTTGCCTGGACTATGGGCGTGGAGAGGAATGAATATTCATTTTCTTTAATAGCTCACACCGGCAGTCGCAGACGCGGCTTCCTCCTGCGACTCAGTGATCACGTATGCCCCGCTACTAAAGATAATGAATATTCACTCCTCCCCATGCCCATGGGAGTGGGGACTGTACGACTGCACCGAATTGAAGGGAGGATGGATGGGGTCATGTATCGCGAGATTTGGGCCAACAACCTCCTTCCCTCAGTAAGAGCATTGAAGAGGGGGCATGGCTGGGTGTTCCAGCATGACAATGACCCAAAATACACAGCCAGTGCAACTAAGGAGTGGCTCCGTAAGAAGCATTTCAAGGTCCTGGAGTGGCCTAGCCAGTCTCAAGACCTGAACCCAATAGAAAATCTTTGGAGGGAGCAGAAAATCAATGTTTCCCAGCGACAACCCCGAAACCTGAAAGATCTGGAGAAGATCTGTATGGAGGAGTGGACCAAAATCCCTGCGGCCGTGTGTGCAAACCTGGTCAAGAACTACAGGAAATGTCTGACCTCTGTAATTGCAAACAAAGGTTTTTGTACCAAATATTACGTTATGTTTTTCTATTGTATCAAATACTTAGTTCATGCAATAAAATGCAAATTAATTATTTAGAAGGCATTCAATGTGATTTTCTGGATTTGCTACTTTTACATTCTCTCTCTCAAAGTTGAAGTGTACCTATAATAAAAATTACAGACCTCTTCATTTTTTATAGGCTGGAAAACTTGCAAAATCGTCAGTGTATCAAATACTTATTTTCCCCACTGTATATATAATATATCACACACAAACACATATATCCCAATTCTGAAGAGGTTGGGATGCTGTGTAAAATGTAGAGAAAACAAAAAAAGCAGTGATTTTAGATTTCTTTTACAGTTTTTTTTTATTCAGAACAGAGAACAGATCAGAAGGTGAAAGTTAATTCTTTTTCAAACAGAAAAATGTCTGACTAATTTAGAAATTCATGGCAACAAGACCTCTCAAGAGAGTTGGGACAGGGTTAACAAAAGGCTGAAAAAATAAGTGGACTAAAGAAAAACAGCTGGAGGGTCAATTTTCATCTAATTCACATGACTGTGTATAAAAAAAAACATGTTAGAGAGGCAGAATGTGACATAAGCAAAGATGGTCAGAGGTTCACCAATCTGTGTACAACTGCATTTCATAAAAATGTTCAGCATAAAATTGCAAAGGCATTGAATATCCCCACCATCTACAGTACTTAATATCATAAGATTCAGATATTCTGGAGAAATCCATGTGCACAAGGGACAAGGAAGATGTCAACACAGTTAGCCATGTAATCCACAAATGCAAGAAAAAGCCACATATCAACACAATCCAGAAACGATGTCATCTTCTCTGGATTTAAAATGGACGTTTTTTAAAGGGAACCTGTCATCATTTTTTATGTATATAACCTACGGCCACCACCTTTCAGCCCATGTGACAGCATTCTATAATGCTATATATATGACAACAATTCTTCCTGCAAAAACAGGCAAAAAGAAAGACCTTTTATTATAGTCGCCTACAGGGCGGTCTGGTCCGATGGGCGTTGCTGGTCTTGGTCTGGTGACGCCTTCTTGTAATGCCGTCCTCCTTGTATGCTTCGTGTGGATGACCAGACCGTCTCATATGCGAGTATAATAAAAGGTGTTTTTTTGCCTTGCAGGGCAAATTGGAGTCATATGTACAACATTATAGAATACTGTCACATGGGGCTGAAAGGTGATGACCGCAGGTTATATTGGAAAAAATGGTTACAGGTTCCCTTTTTAAAGCAAGAAAATCGAGATTCAAATAGAAATCGTCCTTAAAATGGAACTGTACTTTCAACAAATTTTGCAAAAATCAATAATACAGTTGAATATAGGAAACTTTGTAATATATCAAAGAAATCCACGGCCTCTCCCCCTTGCCTCATGAACTTGTCATCTACTCTGAACTGAGAGCTCAAATCTGTCTTGCTTACAGAAGAACGAGTGCAGTCTCACTGTAACATTATGTAAAACAGACCATTATACTCAATAGAAAGGGGAGTGAGGGGCAAGGAGAAGAAAGGGCAAAGAGAATCCTTGAAAGATTGTGGTGAGCTTTCTAACAAGTATTTTACCTTACCTCAGGGATGATTCACATCCAGACATCTAAGTGTTGTAATATAATATCCTCACTGTTGCTTTTGCTTGAATAAATGCTAAACATTGAATGAAGAGCAGTCAGCCTTAGGCTACAAGTCTGCAGTCACTTGTAGCCTAAAGCCCCCGTCACACTAAGCGAGATCGCTGCTGAGTCACAAGTTTTGTGACGCAACAGCGACCTCAGCAGCGATCTCGCTACGCTTGACACGTAGCAGCGACCAGGCCCCTGCTGTGAGATCGCTGGTCGTGTCGAAATGGCCTGGAGCATTTTTTGATCGCTGAGGTCTCGCTGGGTAGCATGCATCGGTGTGTTTGACACCTTACCAACGACCTCGTTGGCGACTCAGAACTGAGAAGTCGTCCCTCATTGAGGTCTGAATCGTCAGAGTAGCTGCTATGTGACAGGGTCCCAACGACCGCCGACATCGTTATACAGGTCGCTATGGGTCGCCGTATCGTTGGGAATATCTGTGTAGCGCTGGCGTCCCTGCCCTCTGCTAGGCAGGGACGCTGCTCCCCTCACCGCTCTGCTCCGTGCCCGGCGTCCTCTCCCCGCTCTGCTGTCAGCGCGCGCTCCTTCCCGGCGTCCTCCTCCCGCTCTGCTCTCAGCGCGCGCTCCTTCCCGGCCCCTGTGCTTAGGGCGCGCGCGCGCGCGCTCCCCTCCTCTTAAAGGGGCCGCGCGCGCCGTCCTAAGGAGTCCCCGGCCAATGGCCGGAGGACTTCATCATATATAAGGCACCTCCTCCAAAATGGAGGTGCCCGAGCAATGTTGTTTGCACCTGTGTCTCACCTGAGCTTCAGCCCTCAGGTCCCGTTGCCAGTTACCTGCCAGTTACCTGCCAGTTTCCTGCCAGTTTCCTGCTAGTTACCTGCCTGATTCCTGCCTGAATACTTGTTACCTGTCTGCCAGTCTGAGGTCCGACGGTCTGCCTTTCTACTCCTGTCAGTCTGTCTAAAGGACCAGCCTGCCCGCTCACCTGGGAGCGCATATCAGCTACCTGCCTGCTTGCCTGAGGTCCGACGGTCTGCCTTACTACTCCGGTCAGTCTGTCTATGGACCAGCTTGCCCGCTCACCTGGGAGCGCTTCTCCGTTATCTGCCTGCTTGCCAGCCCGGAGGCTCCGTTGTCACGTGCTGTGACCACCAGCTATCTCAGAGACTCTTGCCCGCTCACCTGGGAGCGCTTCTCCGTTACCTACCTGCCTGCCAGCCCGGAGGTTCCGCCGTCACGTGCCGTGACCACCTGCTATTCCAGAGACTCTCGCTTGCTCACCTGGGAGCACACATCTACCATCTGCCTGCTAGCCTACCCGGAGGCTCTGCCATCACAGGTCGTACCTACCCCTTACCTAGAGACTGCCACCCGCTCCCTTACAAGGGCCGCCCCCTTGTATAGTAGCTCAGAGGTTCCGCCTCCCGGACCCGTTACAATCTGACTATTTGACATCTTACCAGCGACCACATAGCGACGCAGCAACGATCCCTGCCATGTCGTATCGTTGTCGGGATCGCTGTAGCGTCGCTAAGTGTGACGGTACCTTTAGGCCGACTTCTCTTCATTCAATGTTTAGAATATAGTCAAGCAAATAACTTGTGACTGCAGACTTGTGAATCCTCACATTGCACGCACTGTGAGGATTCTCCGATGTTGTGAGCGGGCGGTCATGTGGCCACAAGTATGTGATTTGCATACTTCCGGCCACATTCCAATTAGACTGTGTCTGATCTCTCTCAATACAGCAAAGGAGGCCTTAACCATCTAGTCAGCAGGTGACCTCATGTATGCTAATTACATATTTTCAGTCACGTGCCCACCGCTCCCGGCACCTGAGAACCCTCACAGCATGCAGTGTGCAAGATGTGAGGATTCAGAAGTCTCAAGTAAAATAAAGTGACTGTAGGCTTGTAGCCTAAGGCCGGTCAGCCCCTTTAAGATTGAAAAAAATTGATTTTAATATTTGGCAAAATCGCCCAAGCCTAACCAAACCCAACGTGCAGTGTACATGTTTATCACATAAAGTTAAAGGCTGCCAAATATTTCTCCATCACTTCCATAAATTGTACCATCTAGGAGTATTTTTATCTGTATGCACAATTAATAATATTTTTCTTTTTTTTTTAGATTCGTTAGGTCAAGAGAAAGACAGTGATATCCAAAATGGTCATGATCTCCGTTTGTCTTCTGCTTGTGAAACAAACTATTAATCCTCTTATTTCTCTAGGAGAAATTGCCACTATACCAGATATAGGCCCAGTTGTCCACAGTACATATTTGCTGTGTAATCAATCTAATCAAAAGGAATATTCTCTTGATCTGTCACATATTGATTCACAAAGTGAGCATCATGCGGAGGGCAAAATGTATCCATGTTCTGAATGCAGACAGAAGGCAAACCTTATTGTACAGCAGAGAATTCTTATGGGGGAGAAACCATTTTCATGTTCAGAGTGTGGGAAATGCTTTACTTCGAAAGCCAATCTTATTCAACATTGACGAATTCACACAGGTGAGAAGCCATTTCAATGTGCTGAGTATGGGAAATGTTTCACATGGAAATCAACTCTTTTGGACCATCAGAGAATTCACACAGATGACCCACAATTTCGATGCTCTGAGTGTCCAAAAAGCTTTGTGCATAAATTGTCTCTTGTTAAACACATGAGAATCCATACAGGAGAATGTGGTAAATGTTTTTCACAAAAATCTGACTTCATTAAACACCAGAGAATCCACACTGGGGAGAAGCCATTTTCATGTTCAGAGTGTGGGAAATGCTTCACTCAGAAGCCACATCTTGTTCGACATCAGATGATTCACAAACATTGACCATTTTATTTATTGATATTTTTTGGAGAAATCAGGAAAGCTTTCACCAGTTGATATAAATGACTTGTTTATTTTGGATAAAGAGTTTTTACGCAATTCCAATTTACAAGTCGACACCATTTTGAATCAAAGTTTAAGTACTGTTTGCCCCATATTTTTGCCTCATGTACATGGAATTATTGCAATGCTATTTAAGCCCTAAGTTGAAGACCTTAATAGTATGGCCATGGTATGGGCACATGTTAGCATCATTATTAACAAGTCCTGGCCAGACTGTTGGTTTTATGACCCAAACATACAGTATCAAAATGGTCTAAAGTTTTGTTAGCTGCCTTAATATGGATTATGGATGCTAAAATGTGGGAGTTCATGGTATGTAATCAAATTCATTTATATACACTGCTCAAAAAAATAAAGGGAATATGTAAACAGAATATAACTCCAAGTAAATCAAACTTCTGCGAAATCAAACTGTCCACTTAGGAAGCAACACTGATCGACAATCAATTTCACATGCTGTTGTGCAAATGGAATAGACAATAGATGGAAATTATTGGCAATTATCAAGACACCCTCAATAAAGGAGTGGTTCTGTAGGTGGGGACCACAGACCACATCTCAGTACCAATGCTTTCTGGCTGATGTTTTGGTCACTTTTGAATGTTGGTTGCTCTTTCACATTCGTGGTAGCATGAGATGGACTCTACAACCCACAGAAGTTGCTCAGGTAGTGCAGCTCTTCCAGGATGGCACATCAATGTGAGCTGTGGCAAGAGGGTTTGTTGTGTCTGTCAGCGTAGTGTCCAGAGGCTGGAGGTGCTACCAGGAGACATGCCACTACACCAGGAGACGTGCAGGGGGCCGTAGGAGGGCAAAAACCCAGCAGCAAGACCGCTACCTCCGCCTTTGTGCAAGGAGGAACAGGAGGAGCACTGCCAGAGCCCTGCAAAATTACCTCAAGCAGGCCACAAATGTGCATGTGTCTGCACAAACTGTTAGAAACCGACTCCATGAGGGTGGTATGAGGGCCCGACGTCCACAGATGGGGGTTGTGCTCACAGCCCAACACCATGCAGGACGCTTGCCATTTGCCACAGAACACCAGGATTGGCAAAGTCGCCACTGGGCGCCCTGTGCTCTTCACAGATGAAAGCAGGTTCACACTGAGCACATGTGACAGAGTCTGGAGGCGCCGTAGAGAGCGATCTGCTGCCTGCAACATCCTTCAGCATGACCGGTTTGGCAGTGGGTCAGTAATGGTGTGGGGTGGCATGTCTTTGGAGGGCCGCACAGCCCTCCATGTGCTCGCCAGAGGTAGCCTGACTGCCATTTGGTACCGAGATGAGATCCTCAGACCCCTCGTGAGACCATATGCTGGTGCGGTTGGCCCTGGGTTCCTCCTAATGCAGGACAAAGCCAGACCTCATGTGGCGGGAGTGTGTCAGCAGTTCCTGCAAGATGAAGGCATTGAAGCTATGGACTGGCCCGCCCGTTCCCCAGACCTGAATCCGATTGAGCACATCTGGGACATCAAGTCTCGCTCCATCCACCAACGTCGCGTTGCACCACAGACTGTCCAGGAGTTGGCGGATGCTTTAGTCCAGGTCTGGGAGGAGATTCCACAGGAGACCATCCGCAACCTCATCAGGAGCATGCCCAGGCATTGTAGGGAGGTCGTACAGGCACGTGGAGGTCACACACAATACTGAACCTCATTTTGACTTGTTTAAGGACATTACATCAAAGTTGGATTAGCCTGTAGTGTGTTTTTCCACTTTAATTTTGGGGGTGACTCCAAATCCAGGCCTCCATTGGTTAATAAATTTGATTTCCATTGATGATTTTTGTGTGATTTTGATGTCAGCACATTCAACTTTGTACAGAACAAAGTATTCAATGAGAATATTTCATTCATTCAGATCTAGGATGTGTTATTTGAGTGTTCCCTTTATTTTTTTGAGCGGTGTATAATATTTTGTATATGTTAGGATCTACAGTGTTGAAACTAAAAGAAAATGCTTTACAATAAAATTGTATATGTGTATATACACTGGGTGCACAATTATGAGTATTTTGACAATATCATCATTTTTATGCAAATTTTCCAACTCCAAGCTGTATAGATGTTAATGCTTATTGGGGAAAAAAAAACAGATCAGGTGATGTGTATTTATGTAATGAGGGAGGATGTGGTCTAAGAATATCAACACCCGTTTTCAAGATGTGCAGAATTAGTAAGCAGCATATTTTCCTCAGATAAAATGGGCCAAAAAAGAGATTTAACTGAAAACTCAAAAATTGTGAAAAGTCATATGGAGGCATGCAGCACTCTTGCAATTACTAAGATATTAGGGCGTGATTACAGAACCATCAAAAGTTTTGTTGCAAATAGTCAACAGGGTCACAAAAAGACATGCACATGAACTGCCAAAGATTTGAGAAGAATCAAAGGTGAAGCAACAAGGAAGCCCATTATGCTCCAATGCTGTCATATTCCAGAACTGCAACCTCCCTGGAGGGCCCAGAAGTACAAGGTGTTCAATTCTCAGACACATGGCCAAGGTCTGGAAGGCTGAAACCCAACAACCACTGAGCAATACACAGAAGTTGTAACAGCAAGCCTGGTAGAAGAATTATCTGAAGATAGATCTTCCAAAGGTTTTATGGACTGATGAAATGAGTTTCTCATGACTAACCAGATGGATGGCCCCATGGCTGAATCAGTAACAGGCACAGACTTCTATTTTTATTCACACGCCAGCAAAGAGGAGGTGGGATATTGCTATGGGCTAGTATTATTAACCCCTTCACCCACCAGCCTGTTCTTATGGTTAATTTTTTAATATCTAGATATCATTATTAATTTAGATAAAAACAATTTATATTTTTGCTATGTCTGAAGTCTGCTTGAGTGTTTTCTAATTTTACATTGTGGAATGTCTGACTAAGATACTTGTTTCCTGTAAAGTCCTTGACAAGAAGCTTTACGCTGGACCAAGGGAAATTTGTTACTAATAAGTCTATTTCGGTTTTCTGTAACAATGAAGTTCTGTTCTGTCTAGCTAATAAATATGGTGAGTCTTTGCTACCACACGAGGAAGACTCTACCTGCTGACAAAGCATGTCACATGTATTCTGTCTCTCTTCCTTCATCGATGAAGTATCTTAATTTGAATCTCAATGGCAATGTGAAGACCCTTTGCTGTCTATTCCAAAGTTCTCCTTAAAACAAAGAGGGTCTCCATAACACTGTTTTCACCTTCTTGACCAGGCCAATATTTTCAATTCTGACCAGTGTCCCTTTATGAGGTTATAATTCTGGAATGCTTAAACAAATCCTAGTGATTCTGTTAGTGGTAAAGTTTGGTTGATATGAGTTGAGTTTATTTATGAAAATGTATTTCATTTATTTGAAAATTTCGCAATTTCACACAAAGTAGTTATTAAATAACATTTAACACATGTTTACCTCACATCAGCATCAAGATTGAAGCATCATATTTTTTATTAGTAAGTTAGACGGGTTAAAAGTTTATCAGCAATTTCTCATGTTTCCAACAAAATTTACAAAACCAATTTTTTTAGGGACCACAGCACATTTGAAGTGGCCTATGTGACAGAAAATACTCAAAAAATGACACCATTTTTAAAACGACACTCCTCCAAGTGCACAAAGCCACATTCAAGAAGAATCTGAACCCTTTAGAGGCTTCACAGGAGTTAAAGTAATGTAGAAGGAAAAAATGAAAAAGTTACCTTTTTCCACAAAAATATTACTTTAGGCCAAATTTAGCTTTTTCAAAAGGGTAGCGGGAGAAAATGTACTGTACAATTTGTTATACAACTTCTGAGTACACCAATACTCCATATGTGGTGGGCACTCCCAGGGTCGGACTGGGGAGTCTGGGACTCATAGTGGGAATGGACTTTAGGGGCCCACCCTACAGCTATATGCAAATACCTGTTAGCCGTTATAGTGGAGCGTCGACTGTAAAACACAGGAGACTCCTGCACATCTACTGTCCGCCATCATAACTGGGATGTACAATTACAGTACTTTGCATTAAAGGGTTATTTAATGAAAACAAGTTATCACCGATCCACAAGTTAGGTAGGTGATAACGTATTGATGGGTGGAGTCCGAGCATTGGAAACTGCACTGATCGAAAGAATGGTAAACTTTTATCCCTGACAGAACACTATTATTCCCATTTTATAATGGAGCGGCAGGTGGGATGTCTGACCGCAGCTCCATTCATTCTCTTTGGGGCTTCCAGAAAAAGCCAAGTGCAGCCCCTTCGGGAATGAATGGATCATTTGTTGAGTCGTACATGCTGCTCCATACTAATAAGGATAAAAGTTGCACATTCTGCAGATCAGTGCAGGTTCCAGCAGTCAGACCCCCACCAATCAATACCTTATCACTTATCCTGTGGCCGCGTTCACACCTTCAGTATTTGGTCAGTATTTTACTTCAGTATTTGTAAGCTAAAACCAGGAGAGGAACAATCAGAGGAAAAGTAGAATAGAAACTCGTCACCACTTCAGTATTTATCACCCACTCCTGGTTTTGACTTACAAATACGGATGTGAAATACTGACCAAAATCTGAATGTGTGAACGTGGTCTTAGGATAGGTAATTACTTGTTCTCACCATAGAACACCTGAACGTGCATATTTCCTACTGAGTAATAGTCAACAAACAGCATAGCCTGAACAATAAACAGAATTTTTAAAAAAATTCCAAAGTCAAATTAGAAAACATCAAAAAAGGCAATAGTAACTCACCAGCCCGCCCCCTTTTGTTAGAAGGAGGAAACACAGGTGCAGAATGCTGATGAACAATCACTCTCATCCACTCTCACTGGAGGAGCGACTGCCTAGCACTAAAACTGCACACAGATGAAGCTTGCAATAGGGTGCAATTCACACACACACGGCACCATGCCTAGTCCGCATCCTATTACACGCCCCTACTATTCGATTAGGCGGGATGCCCGGCATCCTATCCTTGCATCGCAGAGGTGCAAAGCCCCTAATTTACAATGTCATCATTAATGAGCCTTGACACCTTGGCTGGTGAGTTCCATTGTCTTTTTGCGGTTTTCTAATTTGACTTTGGATTTTTTTTTTAAATTCTGTTTGTTTTTAATGATAGAGTAGGGACTCGCAAAATCGTGAGGACCCTTGACGTTTGTGTTCTGAGCTAATGTATTTTGGCCAAAATATTAACTAATACCTTATATGATATTTTTGCACTTTATCTGCCAGGGCGCAGCCAGGCCCATTAATGGTGACCTTGTGAATTAGGGGCTTTGCACCTCTGCGATGCACAGATAGGGGGCCGGGCATCTCTCCTAATCGAATAGTAGGGGTGTGTAATAGGATGCTGACTAGGCACGGTGCCGTGTGTGTGAATTGCACCCTATTGCAAGTTTCATCTGTGCAGTTTTAGTGCTAGGCAGTCGCTCCTCCAGTGAGAGTGGATGACAGTGATTGTTCATCAGCATTCTGCACCTGTGTTACCTCCTTCTAATAAAAGGGGGCGGGCTGCGTCCTGGTGTGCATTTTTTTTGTGTAATAGTCACAGGACAGGGAGTGGGTAAATGTCTAGGTAATTAATATCTATTGTAAATCAACAATCTTCCCCTTATCGATATCAGAGAGAACAAATGGCCACCATACACAACATAATCCACTATACCAAGAATTATAATACCACATACAAGGGACAAATACCACCACAACGTGACCAAACTACATATTATCACCACACAGTGACCAAATACTACCACATACAGGCGATTAATACCGTCACACCATGACCAGACCAGGTATTACCACCACAGTGACCGAATAATACCACATACAAGGAACAAATACCGCCACACCAAGACAAGATCATATATTATCACCTCATAGTGACCAAATAATACAATACAGATCATTAATAAAAAACAGAATACTAATAACACTAATATTACCACAGGTTACATTATACACAGGAGCTCTGTATATAGTGTCAGTGTACAGGTAATACAGGGAACACCAGTGACATTATACACAGGAGCTCTGTATATAGTGTCAGTGTACAGGTAATATAGTGATCACCAGTGACATTATACACAGGAGTTATGCATATAGTGTCAGTGTAGAGGTAATACAGTGATCACCAGTGACATTATACACAGGAGTTATGCATATAGTGTCAGTGTACAGGTAATACAGTGATAACCAGTGACATTATCGCATATACAGAGTAACTGTAATACAGGTAATACAGTGACCTCCGATAAGATTCTACACAGCCGACGGCCATTTAATGTAACTGCTATGTGACATCAGTGCACAGCCTGTCACAGAGCAGATCGCCAAGTCACAGTTGCACACGGCGTTTATCTTGATGTGCATCATCACCAGTGCCAGCTCAGCCGGGCGAAAGAGTCTCAGTGACCCCTTTAATACATACCGCTGTTCATGATGCACAGATACTGCGGAGAAATATAGGTATAGTACAGTGCCAAAGATTTTACTTCTTACATTACATGAGAGATATCTATTGTAAATTTTACAATAGCTCAGAAAACACAGTGCGGACTGGACAGTATAGTTCTCCATACAGTATAATGACCCCACATAGTCCTCCATACAGTGTAATGGGCCCCACATAGTCCTCCATACAGAGTAATGGGCCCCACATAGTCCTCCATACAGTGTAATGGGCCCCACATAGTCCTCCATACAGTGTAATGGGCCCCACATAGTCCTCCATACAGTATAATGGGCTCCCATAAGATGCTGCACACAGTTTATAATGGGCCCCCATAAGATGCTGCACACAGTATATAATGGGCCCCCGTAAGATGCTGCACACTGTATATGGGCCCCCATAAGATGCTGCACACTGTATATGGGCCCCCATGATTCTGCATATTGTATACCGACCCCCATGATGCTGCATACTGTGTATTGGTCCCCATGATGCTGCATACTGTGTATGGGCCCCAATGATGCTGCATACTGTGTATGGGCCCCCATAAAATGCTGCATACTGTGTATGAGCCCCCATAAAATGCAGCATACTGTGTATGGGCCCCCATGATGTTGCATACATAAAAAAAAATCAGATACTCACCTCTCGCATTCCCTGCAGGTCCGGTATACTCGGCATGTCTTCTGACGCTGCAGTGCTCAGAGCAGACTGTGGTAGTGACGTCACCTCGCTCTCTGCCCTGAGACGTCAGCGTCAGAAGTCGTCACTGGAGCTGCGTTGAACGGGAGAGGTGAGTATTTGAGGAGGAGGGGGGTGAGGACTCTCCCTCCTCCAACTCATGGGCCCTATAGCGTTCCGGTGTCTCTTCCCCCTAGGGGCCCAGCACTTGCCTGGGTGTGCCGGGTGATGATGACGTCGGCCATTGTAATCGCGGCGGGTCAAGTCGTGCGTCCCTGCCTCCTGCACTTTTAAAGAAGGGAAGGAGCACCATTTAACTTATGTAGCACAAAATTGACTGTAATAAATAGAGGACACCATGTCGCATTTGCTTTTTAGTACTTATGAGTGTATAATACAGTGGCTTGTGAAAGAATTCAGCCCACCCCCCCACCCACCTTTCCTTGGCATGTTTACAGTTTTGCTACCTCACAACCTGGAATTTCACTTTTTTTTGAGGGTTTGCATCAGTTCATCTAAAGAACATGCCTACAACTTTAAACAATTTTTCTTTTTTTTTGTGTGAAGCAAACAACAAATAAGACAACATAGCTAAAAACTTCAGTGTGCATATCTATAAACACACCTAAAGTCAGTGCTTTGTAAAGCCTCATTTTGCTGAAATTACAGCTGCAAGTCGCTTTGGATAATTTTCTACGAGCTGCACCCTTAAATAAATAAATAAAAATATATATATAATATATAATATATATATATAATTTTTATATATATATATTATGAGAGAGGCAGAGGGCGAAAGCTGCTCTGCACTGACTGGGATGACCGTCATCTTATTTGAATGTCACTCAGCAACCGCAGGATGACATCAAGTGACCTACAAAAGAAATGGCAGCTGGGGTGAAGTGCACGGCAAGAACAGTTCTTAACAAGCTCCTAGAGGCAGGCCTCAAGTCATGTAAATCTAGAAAAAAAAGCCTTTCATCAATGAGAAGCAAAGGACAGCCAGGCTGAAGTTTGCCAAAGACCATAAGGATTGGACCATAGAGGAGTGGAGTAAGGTAATCTTCTCTGATGGGTCTAATTTTCAGCTTTGCCCAACACTTGGTTGTCTAATGGTTAGACGGAGACCTGGAGAGGCATACCAGCCACAGTGTCTTGCACCCACTATGAAATTTGGTGGAGGATCAGTGATGATCTGGGGATGCTTCAGCAATGCTGGAATTGGGCAGGTTAATCTTTGTGAAGGACGAATGACTCAAGCCGCATACAAGGTTATCCTTGAAAAACACTTGCTTCCTTCTGCTCAGGCAATGTTCCCCAACTCCGAGGATTGTTTTTTCCTACAGGACAATGCCCCATGCCACACAGCTAGGTCAATCAATGTGTGGATGAAGGAGCACCACATCAAGACCCTGTCATGGCCAGCTCAATCTCCAGACCTGAACCCCATTGAAAACCTCTGGAATGTAATCAAGAGGAAAATGGATAGTCACAAGCCATCAATCAAAGAAGAACTGCTTACATTTTTGTGCCAGGAGTGGCATAAGGTCACCCAAAAGCAGCGTGAAAGACTGGTGGAAAGCATGCCAAGACGCATGAAAGCTGTGATTAAAAATCATGGTTATTCCACCAAACATTGATTTCTGAACTCTTCCTGAGTTAAAACATTGCTTTAATATCTACGCTTGTGTGTGGTACTATAAAAGTAGAAGGTGTCAGAAAGGCCAGTGTGCCAACTCCTGTGAAATTGTTGGGTAACCACTTGTAAGCCTGATGTCCACATACAATATATAAACTATCTGGTGCTCCAGTGTCGTTGAACAGACTAACCATCCATTTAGATAACAAGGTGGTGCTTAATTTTTCCAGATTTTTTCCCTGATACTGAGTGTCATTTGAGGTAAAACCTCATATTAGATTTTAAACTTAATTTGTTTTATTAAACAATTTTATAAACAATTACACATTGCATTTGGTAGTAGAAAACATCCAGAGACATCACATCAATATAGATTTACATCGATGAGGACATATTAAAATAAACTGGTCGGATGGGTTATCGCATGCATATAAATAATTTCTTTGCCCTGTGAATGTCGCATCTTCTGGAATTATATAAAAAGAAGAAAAAAAAAGGGTATTTACCTAATTAGGATACAATCCAAACTTTGAACTCTCAACCACAACTTATCAAACTTGTGCTGTCTTTATCCTTTCCATGCTCAGATTGACTCTCATCGTCATGTATATGGATCTAGATGCTTGCCCCTATAAGCAACATTTGTCACTTATAACTCGTGGTTTTCTATTTATTCTTACACCCCTTACATATTTACTTTCCAGCTCAAACCCTTTGCCTAAGTAGAGACTGTAAGACATGAAGAATTCCAATAGTCCCATATTTTGGAGAATTTTAATGGACAACCTCTGTTTTGGTATACTATCTTTTCAAATGGAATGATTGAGTTAACCAGTGCAATCCAGGATCGCAATGTTGGCTGTGTATTGCCCATCCATCTTAGTGCCAACAATTTTCTGGCCAAAAATAAGGTTTCTCTCCAAAAAATCTTAATATAGTGATCCCAGGCATCATCCTCCATTACCCCAAAAAGGCAAATCAGTGGATCACATGGAATCGGGATGGATACTAAAGAGGATAGTAAAGAGGTAACTTCCTGCCAGAAGGACCTAATAATGGAGCAGTCCCAAATTAAATGAACAAAGTCATCATCTATGGTATGACAACGTAAACATTCTGAATTAGAGGAACACCCCATTTGATATAGTCTGAGGAGTGTGAGATATGACTGATGAATAATATATAGCTGAATCAGCTTATTATTAACGGAGGGAGAGACAAAGGACGGGGTCTCCAAAATTTCATCCCACTCCTCCTCCCCCATATTTGGAATTAGAAGTCTCCACTTATTTTTTGCTGGTAAAGGGTTACAATCTAAGCCTGTTGATAGCAAGTATGTATACAAGCTAGATAAAATACCTTGTGGACCTTGAGATTTAAAGGGGTATTCCCATCTCCAAGATCCTATCCCAATATGTAGTAGGTGTAATAATAATAATATTAGCAAATACCTCCAATTAGAAATGTAGTATATTTTTTCAGATTCGCTATCTCTCTTTCCTCATGCGCAGGCATCGCAGGACCTTAGGTATCCATGGTTATGTCCACTGATAAAGTCACAGTTAGTTGCTAATGGTCGTAACCATGGATACCTAAGGTCCTGCGATGCCTGCACATGAGGAAAGAGAGATAGTGAATCAAAAATACTATACTATATTTCTAATTGGAGCTATTTGCTAATATTATTATTATTACACCTACTACATATTGTGATAGGATCTCCTTTAAGTATTCCAATTAAGGTAAATGAGGAAATGGTTTGATTTATTTCAAAGTTTTGTAAGTGAGATCTGAGGCCATTCCTAATTTGGAGATGCCTGAAGAATTGAGATCTTGGAATCTTGAATTTATTTTGCACCTGTTCAAATGACATCACTATAGATCTTTCATAAATATCTCTTAACAAATAGACCTCACTAGCTATCCAAAAGGGGGCAGATGGATGTTCCATTAATGTCGCAAAATACGGATTCCCCCATATAGGCATTTCAGCTATAACATGTGTAAAGTCAATTCTTTTCTTTGCCTGTTTCCATACCGTTCTCGCCAATCTATGTAGGGGTAACAACTTAATGGGAGTCGATTTATTCAATTCTAGAAAACCCAATAAACAACCTGTGCCTAAAATGTGTGCCAAGTGGTTCTCAGAATTCGGTAATTGGGAGTCAGGCATCCAACTACGGATCGCTTTTAGCTGAACTGCTAAATAGTATAGGTGGAAGTCAGGCAGAGTTGCTCCTCCCATATCTTTAGGCCTTTGAAGGGTAGATAACCTGAGTTTAGGTCTGGAGTTCCCCCAAATAAATATGGACATCAAAGAGTTAAGAGATGTGAAGAATTTTTTAGGGACCGGTACTGCACTATGTTGTAACATGTAATTGAATTTAGGGAGTAAGATCATCTTAATTAAGTTAATCCTTCCTGACACTGATAGCGGCAATCTCCCCCACAAGGAAAATTTACACTTAGCGTATTCTAATAAAGGAAGAATATTACTCGATAGGTCCTCTCTATCATTCCTTACAATTATAATTCCCAAGTATTTGAAACATGACACTACAGGTAGAGGAGATAACGTTTCCAAGTCAGTATTCGGAGTGGGCGACAGAGACATAAGAGAAGACTTATCGCAATTTATAAAGAGGCCCGAATATTCACTAAATTTATCAATAGTAGATATAACAGATGGGAGAGTATCTTTAACCTTGTCCATAAAAATTATCATGTCATCTGCATATAAACCAATTTTATCAGTTCTGTCTGCAATGGTAATTCCCCTGATATCCTCAGATGATCGTATTCTTATAGCTAGAGCTTCAATTGCCAGAGCGAATAGAGCCGGAGTCAAAGGGCATCCATGGCGGGTTCCCCTTTCCAATGAAAAAGATGTGGAGGATAAATTATTTATCACTATTTTAGTTTTGGGGGCCGCGTACAATATTTGATTCCAGGCCCGAAATTTAGGGCCAAAACCAAATTTCTCTAGACAAGCAAATAAAAACGGCCACTCCAGTGAGTCAAAAGCCTTGGCTGCATCCAATGAAGCCAAGGCCCAATCATTTCCCAGTATCAGAGAGCGATATTGAGTTATTGATTGTACCCTACTAATATTAATAGAAGTATTTTTTCCTGGCATAAAGCCTGTTTGGTGCGGGTGGACAACTGATAGTATCACCTTATTAAGTCTCAAAGCTAGAATTTTTGTAAGAATTTTGTAATCCACATTTAATAGTGAAATAGTGCGATATGATCCACACTCCAGAGGATCCTTCCCTTCCTTTTTAAGAACAATAATATTGGCATCGTAAAAAGATTCAGGCAAGAAACCTACTTTGCATCGCCTCTGAGAAAGTCTCAAAAAGGTGCTGCATCAAGCCCTTTTGGTATCTAAGGTAGAGTTCTAGTGGTAGGCCATCAGGGCCCAAAGCTTTACCCAAAGCCATAACTGCCAGGGCTGCATTTATTTCCTCTAAAGTGATATCTGCATCCAAAAGGGATTGTTGTGTGACACTCAATTTGGGAAAATCAAGATCTGCCAAATAAGAAAGACATTCTAATTTATTTTGGTCACTTTGGGATTTATATAATGATTTCTAAAAATTATGAAAGCCACTTAGATAGAATATCTTCTGCCGCAGTGACTATCTGGCCCCCTAATGTTCGAATCCTGAGAATAGCACTAATAGCACTGATTGTCTAGTGAAAAATAGTTTACGTTTAGATTTAGTGTCAATGTTTTGTGTATATAATCTATATGAGTGTAACCAGTTTACTCTATTCTCATCAGACGGGTCTGAAACATAAGACTGTTCAGCTTCTTTTAACTTATGTTCAAACTCGGTATCGACCTGTGCAGTCGTTCTCTTGATGTAAGAAATAATGGAGGAGAGCCATCCTCTAAGGTATGCCTTCAATGTATCCCAAAAAATCTTAGTGTTCCTTGGCAACGGATGTACTTCCACGAAACAGTCTATTTGATCCGGTATTCTATCATCAGGACCAATTAATTTTAACCAAAAGTGATTAAGTTTCCATGTGGGTCTGTCTCGTACCTGGTCAAATTTAAGCGTTAGTATCACCGGACTATTGTCTGAAATCCCTCTTACCCCATGTTCAATACTATGTACCCACATTGCAGTATTACTAGAACTGAAAATATAATCTAACCGTGATAACGTAGATTTGGTTGAGAAGTGACATGTGTATTCTTTAGTTCCGGGGTGATGTAATCTCCACAAATCTATCCAACCAATACTCTCCATATAAGTTGAAAATAAATTAGAAGATGTTATTAGTGTCGTTCTGGTGTTGTCACCAATTCTTAATCTATCTAAATTTTCGTCCATAATCAAGTTGAAATCCCCCATACACAAGATCTGAGCATCTGGATGGTTTACTGCCTTTTGGATAATAGTTAGGTTGGCAGGAGGTGGGTTATATATACAGAGTATTACGTACTCTCTGGAATCAATTATAGCATTTATAAAAACAAATCTTCCCTCTGAATCTCTGCGGACCTCCCATCTAATGGCCTTAAACATTAAAAGCGAAACTCCTCTTGAATAGCTTGTATGATAAGAGTGTATCGACCATTGCACCCATGGTTTATTTAACCACCTAGCTGAATCTCTAGTGAGGTGTGTTTCGACTAAAGCCAGGATATGTGTCTGGTAATTTTTGATTTGCGAGAATACTTTAACCCTCTTCTTAGGGGATTTAAGACCTCTTATATTCCATGTCATACATTTCAGTTGTGACGCCATTTATCTAATATAGGAAAGATGAAAATAGATATGAGGGGTAGAAGCAAAAGGCCATTGCACTATTACTGCTCATAATCATTATTTCCCTTTTGACTTATCTAATCATTTCCACCCAGTTTATATATTTATGGGGCTCACCACGTTGATCTATCACCTCTATAAGACCCAGCAGATCATATTGCATGGAGACAAAGCAAAAAGAACTGAGCACTTTGACAGCATTCAACTTGTAAACAACAACCCTAAATACAACCAAAACAAGAAGTAAACTTAAACATTTTTTATGATGCTTCCTTTCGGGGAATACCATCACTGATCCCAGTGTGAGGTATTATGTTGTCTTTGACGATGCAAAGACATATGAAAAAGGTGTATCAAAATACATCAAACCCAATATTCAATATAGGAAAGGCGGCACAAAGGGTGTCGGTCACCCTTTTCCAGGCTCTGGGTGCAACCACAGCCACTCCAATGCTTCCTCCGGGGTAGCAAAGAAAGTAGTAGAGTTTTCAGAAACAATTCGGAGACGAGCAGGATAAGCCATAGCGTAGATAATCCCTTTGTCTTTAAGTTTCTTTTTAACATCCATAAACTGTGCTCTCTGTTTTTGTAGTTCCACGGAAAAATCAGGGAAGATGGAAAATGTAGAATTGTTGTATTTAATAGAGCCTTTTTGTCTTGCCAATCTCAGGGTGGTATCTCTGTCCTTAGAATTCAACAGTCTAGCAAGAAGTGGTCTAGGAGGGGCCCCAGGAGGGAGGGGGGGTTTGCTGGAACTCTGTGGGCCCTTTCCACAGCAACGACCGAGTATTCATCTCCTAGGGTAGATTTAAGCCAATTTTCCAAATAGATTTCAGGATTCTGACCCTCTGTTCGTTCTGGTAGGCCAATAATTCGTATATTATTTCTTCGCATTCGATTTTTTAGGTCATCAGCTTTTTGGCGCCAGGCGTTTATGGAACCAGCCACTTTGGTCAATTTGTTAACAATAGGCGACATTTTATCTTCCAGCTCTGATACCCTCGTCTCAGCCTCAGTGACACGTTTCTCCATGGTTTGCATGTCTTGGAGGAGTAGGCCCACATCTGAATGAACCTCCTCTATCTTTCCGGTCAGAGAGTTTTTGCAAGTGGATATAGCTTCTAAGAGTTGATCAGCAACTTGCTTCAAGGTCATTTCTTCATGTTCCTCCCCCTCCTCCTCATCAGATACATGACTCTTACGTTAATCCATTATTTTATTTGACAAGGATGTTAACCCCTTCCTCAATCGAGAATTTTCCTGGAGGTCCCCTCTGGCAAAGTCTTTCAATTTATCTGCTATAGTTGGGTTTTTCCCTCGGCTCATTTTGTAACGTTATAAGCAGAGTATATTATATTATGTTTACTCCAGTAGTATATTATGCAGACTTATTATGTAGAAGTCAGAGTCTGGACAATGCTGCCGCCTGGTGTCTTTGCTGCAGCGGTGTCTCAGTAATATCTTTTATAAGTTATATGCCGGTTTCAGTATAAAAGATGTATTATTTTCAATAATAAAGGTTGGAGGAGATAGTGGCTTCTGGTTGCTCTGTATATTGTTTCGGTCACTCTGTGTCCCGTATACGAATGCCAGGGACTAAATATAGGCTGAGTGTCTCATGCCCCAGGGCTTATGCTTCCCCTTGCAGAGTTAGGATGTGGCTGCTGTGTTTCCCTACTTTAAATATTCCAGTGGCTTCTATATAGGTCGCGGGACCGGGTTGTCCGGTACACTCACCGCTGCACCTCTCCAGAAGCCGTCGCTCCTCAGGCCTTTCAGAGAGAAACCGACTGCCAGCGTATATTTTCAATGGCGCCTGTCAGCTGCGCCACATGCAGAGCCCTCAAGATGGCCGCCGCTCCACAAAGAGTTTACTCTGCCGGGGTCTGCAGAGCGCGCTGAACCGGAGCCTTCACCGTAACAGCTCCTCAGAAGCCCAGCTGCTCTCCGCTTCTCCGGAGCTGTGCTGCAGCGCACAGAAATGAAGATCAGGGTCCGGTGAGTGCAGGATTATAAACCGGATAGCGGGAGCTCAGATCTCCTGCATCCTCTCAGCTCCACAGCATCGCCACGCCCACCCCACCCCCGATGTTAGATTTTGCAAGGTGACATTTACACAATGAAGTTTAGGATTGAGAGTGGTAGCTTAGTAGTGGTAGCAGATCTATTACACTCTGAATAGTTAGCTGAAAAGAAAGGAAACCCTCTGGATTTTATCTGCATACAGCTGCAAGAGGTAAATTTTGGATACCAGGAGAGGTCGACACGACTGGTCGCCCAAGGCATTTCATTCTGACTTAGAGGCGGACCACTCCTGTTTAACACCAACCATGGCTCAGTCACCCAAGCAGCTACAGTTAGACCTACAGCCTTCTTTTTCTTTGTTGTTCTTAATCTAATAGGAAAAGTGTAGATACTTAAGTAAAACATTTCTTTCACAGCCATTGGAATGGCTAAATAAGGCATAGTATTGGAGAATATTGGACTGTGGGTGGATATCCAACAGTTCTTAGGACGGTCATTAGAGTTCATGTCTTGGAGTAAGACTTGGTGATGCTTTATCAGTTTGTTATCCCAGTTCTCTTTTAGTACTTCATGGAGAGTTAGGGCAAGTGGAACGGTTACTATCACCATAGTCCAAACAAACAGGATCATCATCTTTGCTGCTGCTGGGGTTCAAGACCTTTTTACAATGGCTGGCGTGGATCCAAGTGTCCTTGCCTTGAAGCTTGACCGAAGTGGCAGTGGTTAACAGCACTTGGAATGGTTCACTGTATCTGGGCTCCAGTGGTCTCCTCATATGTCTCTTTACCACGACCCAGTCTCCTGGTACCAAAATGTGAGTGCCACTGAGGCAATTGGGGTCTGGGATAGAGGAAAGAACACGATTATGAGTAACAGTCAAATGTTTATGCAACTCCAGAACATATTCAGTGAGAGAACCATAGGAGGCTGCAGCTGCTGTGGGAAATACAACCCCGTCTTAGGGACACTATCAAACCGTATTTCATATGGGGACAGCTTCTCCCTCCCCCTTGGGGTGGTCCTCACTGAATACAATGCTATGGGCAAACAATCTACCCAGGACAAGTGTGTTTCTTCCATGCACTTTTGGATTTTTAGTTTCAAGGTACCATTGAGACGTTCCACCTTCCCACTACTTTGTGGATGATAGGGAACATGGAAAGCCTGTTCAATCCCAATAGTGACCATGATTTGTTTCATTAGTTCCCCAGTAAAATGGGTTCCTCTGTCACTTTCTATAGTTTAGGGCACCCCATATCTACAAACCACCTCACTGATCAATTTTTTAGCAGTAGTTTTTGTGTTTGCTTTAGTCACCGCCCAAGCTTCTGGCCACCCAGAGAAAAAGGTCAATGCATACCAGGGCGTATTCATAATTACCCACCTTAGGTAGCTGTATGTGACGCGCCCCCTGGGACATATTCCTTTTTGAGGGGAATACCCGGTACCGGATCAGATGGGGGGTTGTAGTCTCCGAGCGGCTGTGACCCGGTCCCGTGCCCAGGGCGTCAAGCTTAGTGTTATGTGGCAGTTCTACAGATGTTACTAAAGTTCTTTTGTGTCGACTACGCCACCCGTTGTGATGCGGTCACTGTGGCCGCCGCTGCAGCAGGGTCCGCTGAGGCTGATGGTGGATGCGCAGCTTGGTGGGATAACCCCCAACGGGAGGGGTATAGCCTCAGAGGGGACAGGCGCAGAGGATGGGGGTTGTGATGGTGCGGTGCAGCTGGCAATGAAGACAGACTCGGGTTGTGCAGTTAAGGGTGTTTACTTACTGCAGATGTTGTACTGGTCACTCCAGCTGCTAGTGACCACCCGAGCCGTGCTGCGTCCACCAGGTCCTGGATCCAGCCAACCCCCAAACAAGTCCGGAGCGTGGCCCTGAGCTCTCCCTCTGTCCTTTCTTCAGCCGTCCCCACCAGTGATTCACCTAGGTCCAGCTCCCTCGGGCCTTCTGTTGGGACACCCTTGGCCCTGGGTTCCCTGACCCTTCATGTGGTGTGCCTTCGGGGTGAATGTGGTGGGTGACCGTGGCAAACGCTGCCCACGATCTCCGGTCTCTGGCTAGGGATTGTTTTTGCCCCCACCAGCTTGGGTTCCGGTACCCTGATGCTGACTCCTCACCCGGTGTTCTAATTTGGGTTCTTGGGTCCCTTCAGTCTTCCCCCTCTGGGTCTTTCTCTGCTCCACTCTCTCTCCAGGGCTGCTGTTTCCTTCTCTCTGCATCTGACAGACTGACTCTCTGCGTCTGACCCTGATTCTAGTTGGTACCCACCTTATATATCCCTCTATGTGTGAGCTCAGGTGACCAGCACCCAATGAGCTCCTATCACTACCCAGACTGCTCCCCCTATCTGCCCCTACACTACATGGGATGTACCACCCCCCTCCCACTCCAGCCAGGAACAGGCTCGGTTGTACCTGCACATTTCTAAGTGGGAGTACCGTCGGCCTGCTCCTCTGAAATGGGATGTATGTAGTGCATGCAGTCTATCTGAGCTCAGTTCCACACTCCTTCCTTACCCGGGAGTGGAATATCACACCTCTGGGTTGAGGTGCAATACCCCTGTAGCAGCCGAATCCTCAGGGTGCTACATTCCCCCCTGGTAAATCACAGCACGTCCTCGGGCTGTAAAGACATAAATAACACCAAAACATACAAAATTTTTCATATAAACATATAAAACATATAAAAACATTATATATATAAAACTTTTTTATATAAACATTCTCGTAGACTTCTCTTGTCTCTGGTTCCTCCTCCGGACACTGGGCAACTTGTGTCCGGGAAAAGTGCGACAGTCTCTTAGAAAAACTGGTTTTCTATAAAACCGGTAGGGGGCGCTTTAGGACGCGCAACTATATACAGGGAAAGTTGGCCGCTCTCAGTCCTCGGCCAGGTAGAGGGATGGGAATGGCTGCTCACAGTCCTCAGCCTGTAGGATGAAGGGGTTAACGGGTAACAGTTCACTGGTCCCAACGGGGACTATTTTAGCAGCAACAGTTTCAGTTTCTTTATACCCCCATTGGGTAACTTATTTACAGCACCTGCTCTGCCGCACTCAACGGCGTCTTCCTCCTGCTCTTTGAACTTCAGACCCGTCCGGCCATGTGAGCTGGCTGAACAAGTCCTCCCCCAGGTGTGGCACCCTTGGTATTGCGGGCGCGGGCGCGGTGGTGGTGGCGCCCGGGTTGCCCAGGCCTTGCGGCCAGGCCTGGGGCACCTGGAAGGTGAAGGGCACCGTTAGGACGGCGGCGCCCTGGGCTACCTGGCCTTGCGGCCAGGCCGGAGGCTCCGCGGAGGTAGGGGGCGCTGTTGGTGATGCGGCGCCCGGGGGTACTAGGCCTTGCGACCAGGCTGGTGGTATTTCCTGCTTTTTCACGCTCCGGGTCGAGGCGCGTGACGTCACAGGGGTCGCTGCGGCGGCTTCCGGTCGGGGCCTAGTCCATAGCGGTGACATGGCGGCTACGGGCACAGCAGGGGGACTTTCGGGCTCTGCGACGGGGAGCTGGGGCAGGTGAGCGGTGTCACGGCTTGGGGTATAGGCGTCCCCTTTACCTGCCTCCATGCGTTCGGCTCCCTTCTCGGCGCCGTCTCCGGCCTTGGGTCCTCCCGCGCCATCCTCAGAGGCGGTCTGCTTCCTCTTCCAGGGTAGCGTGCTCCGCTGACTGGTCTCTGCGTGCTGAGCCATCTCCCGGCTCCACTCCGCCAGTATCTCCCGCTGTACCCGGGCCATCCTCCGTGCGAGGCCCTCCAGGGCAGTCTGTGCACACTCCCGGTCTCGGGGGAGCTGTGCAAGGACCTCCACTAGGCCTAGTGGGGTCGTGGTGTCCAGCAGGCTCCTGACCAACGGGTCGGTGCTGCTCTGCTCTTCTTCCAGCAGGCTCCTGGCCAGCGGGCCGGTGCTGCTCTGCTCTCTGGACATCTCCGGGTGAGCTTTTCTGCTGCTCCTCTCCAGGCTTCCTGCCTCCGGGTGCGCTCGCTCCAGACTCCTCCAAGCGACACCCATCTTTGTTCTCTCCTTTCGTCTCCTCCCACTTCGAGGGCGGTCCCGGGGCAACTCGGTGACTGTCAGCTCCAGGGGTAGTTCTTTCACGCTGACAGACACCTCTAGCATCACAGTCTCTGTTGGTGGGGGCGGTTTCCACTTTTGGCGCCATTTTCTGTCCCGGCCCACGATGGGAGGTGGCCTCTTGCCCTCCTTTGGCACGCCCATAATGGCGTCCGCTGCTCTTCCAAGGCGGGAAATCTGCGGATTTGGCGGGAAGCGTCGCCCAGTGGCGGGAAACTCTGCAGATGGCGGGAACAAGCTGGAAATGGCGGACAATCGGCGGGAAACGACTGGTGATGGAGTCCGATGGCGTGGACCCTCCGGAACCGGCGGGAGACTTCTTTCTGAGGTAAACTTGCACTTTTCTTCAGGCACGCAGTACCCGGGTGTTGCGGGCACGTAATCCTGCCGACTACGCCAAAGTTGACGCGCCCCCTGGGACATATTCCTTTTTGAGGGGAATACCCGGTACCGGATCAGATGGGGGGTTGTAGTCTCCGAGCGGCTGTGACCCGGTCCCGTGCCCAGGGCGTCAAGCTTAGTGTTATGTGGCAGTTCTACAGATGTTACTAAAGTTCTTTTGTGTCGACTACGCCACCCGTTGTGATGCGGTCACTGTGGCCGCCGCTGCAGCAGGGTCCGCTGAGGCTGATGGTGGATGCGCAGCTTGGTGGGATAACCCCCAACGGGAGGGGTATAGCCTCAGAGGGGACAGGCGCAGAGGATGGGGGTTGTGATGGTGCGGTGCAGCTGGCAATGAAGACAGACTCGGGTTGTGCAGTTAAGGGTGTTTACTTACTGCAGATGTTGTACTGGTCACTCCAGCTGCTAGTGACCACCCGAGCCGTGCTGCGTCCACCAGGTCCTGGATCCAGCCAACCCCCAAACAAGTCCGGAGCGTGGCCCTGAGCTCTCCCTCTGTCCTTTCTTCAGCCGTCCCCACCAGTGATTCACCTAGGTCCAGCTCCCTCGGGCCTTCTGTTGGGACACCCTTGGCCCTGGGTTCCCTGACCCTTCATGTGGTGTGCCTTCGGGGTGAATGTGGTGGGTGACCGTGGCAAACGCTGCCCACGATCTCCGGTCTCTGGCTAGGGATTGTTTTTGCCCCCACCAGCTTGGGTTCCGGTACCCTGATGCTGACTCCTCACCCGGTGTTCTAATTTGGGTTCTTGGGTCCCTTCAGTCTTCCCCCTCTGGGTCTTTCTCTGCTCCACTCTCTCTCCAGGGCTGCTGTTTCCTTCTCTCTGCATCTGACAGACTGACTCTCTGCGTCTGACCCTGATTCTAGTTGGTACCCACCTTATATATCCCTCTATGTGTGAGCTCAGGTGACCAGCACCCAATGAGCTCCTATCACTACCCAGACTGCTCCCCCTATCTGCCCCTACACTACATGGGATGTACCACCCCCCTCCCACTCCAGCCAGGAACAGGCTCGGTTGTACCTGCACATTTCTAAGTGGGAGTACCGTCGGCCTGCTCCTCTGAAATGGGATGTATGTAGTGCATGCAGTCTATCTGAGCTCAGTTCCACACTCCTTCCTTACCCGGGAGTGGAATATCACACCTCTGGGTTGAGGTGCAATACCCCTGTAGCAGCCGAATCCTCAGGGTGCTACATATGTAGTCCACCTGCAGTCTCTAAAATGGGTAACCTGGTGTCGGTGTGCATTTCCGTGGGACTCGAATAGGCCTACCAGGGTTATGTCTTGCACAAACTAGACATTCTTGAACATACTTTGCAGCCGTATTCGGGGACCCTGGGGCACACCAGTTTTGTAGCACCACTGCACACATAACACCCTTTGAGTTATGCACCAGAGAATGTGCAAGGGCAGCCATCATGGGGAACAGGCAGCGTGGAAGGCAAATACGTTTGTTTACCTGCCATACCCCTGACACTGACTGTACGGCGCCCGCTTTTACACATGCATTCTGCTCGTGGGGGGGAGCCTGGGTCTGGAAGACCTGCAGTAGTTCGAGGTCCACGGCCACTGGGACCGGTGCAGCGGATGTCTCCTTATTTGAAAGGGGGATTCCTGCACTCCCTGACTCAGAGTCTCCAGGGGTTCCCGCACCTGCTATAGCCAGTATCTCTGTCAGAGGTAGTTGTGCTGCTTCCTTAGCCGCCTGGTCGGCCAAGGCATTCCCTACTGCAAGGGGAGTTTGTTCCCGAGTGTGTGCTGACACTTTGACTATGGCTGCCCTTCGGGGAAGGGTGAGTGCTGTGAGTAGCTGCTCTGCCGCTTGTGCATTCCTTATAGGTTTGCTAGCAGAGGTCAAGAAATTACGGCTTTGCCAAATGGCGCCAAAGTCATGTGCAACACCATAAGCATATTGTGAGTCAGAAAATACATAAATTTCTTTACCTTTTCCCAGATTACACACTGCAGCGAGTGCTTTAAGCTCTGCCTCTTGCGCAGAGCAGCTGGAGGGGAGTGGTTCTTGTATCACTGCCTTACCATTGTGGACTACTGCATACCCGGTGATGAATCGTGCTTGTTCACTGTCCCAAGCTCTGGAACCATCTACAAAATACTCAGCAGAGGTATCAGTGAGTGGTACATCAGTAATATTTACCAAGCCCTTTATTTCAGCTTCCATCAATGGCTGACAATTATGTTCATGTGCCATATCAAACTGAGCTTCCTCATCTGCTAATTTGAAAAACAGGGGCAGGTCTTGGCTCATGGTCCCTCCCTCTTCCCCATCCTCATACTTTCCTCCCTTTTCTAAATCCACTGGAAGTAGTGTAGCTGGATTAAGAACATTACAGCGTTTGATAGTTATATGGGGGGTGTAAGGTGTGAGACTTCATATTTTGTCAACTTTGATGCTGAGAGGTGACGGGTCTGAGCCTGTTGAAGTATTTCAGATACAGCATGAGGAACTTTAAGTGTGAGGGGGTTTCCTAACACTGTCCTCTGTCTTTTTAACGAGTTCTGAAGCAGCTGACACAGCTCTAACACAAGTAGGAGACCACAGAATGACTGGATCTAGGGTTACAGAGTAACAGAGTATGGTGCTGCCTACCACCATATTCTTGGGTAAGGACACCAGACGCATGTCCAGCCTGTTCGTGGCAGTACAAAGTAAAAAACTTGTCATAATTCGGTATACCTAGAGCTGGTGAGGCATAAAGAGTGAGCTTGAGGGTGTGAAATGCATCAATAGCCTCAGAATTGATGGTGAAAGGCTCAGTTTTGAGGCATTGGAACAATGGGGCCATAATACTAGAGGCATTTCGTATCCAGAGATGGCAGTACTGGACTAGGCCCAAGAATGCCCGAAGGGACTTGGTTGATCTTGGAAGGGGTATTTTTAGTATAGCCTCAATCCTCCCTGGGCTGAGATGCTTAATGCCTGGAGACAGGCAATGCCCAAGGAAAGTGACTGTGGACTTGCACAATTGGAGTTTATCTTTTGAAGCTTTGCACCCATGTTCTGCTAAGAATATCAGCAGAGATTGAGATTCATTGTGGCATATCTGGTTAGTGGTGTAGCAAAGGAGAAGGTCATCCACATATTGTAAGAGTATGGTGGATGAATCAAAGGGGCACCAGTTATTGAGTACAGTCTTTAGGGGTGTGGAAAATAAGGAAGGGGAGTTAGCAGCTCCCTGAGGAAGGACTGCCCATGCATACTGAGCACCTCTGTGGGTGAAGGCAAAGTAAGAGGTGCACTCCGTGGACAAGAAGACAGAGAAAAAAAACATTGGCCAGATCAATCACTGTGAAACAGGTGGCTGTGGGGGGGACCTGATTCAGGAAAATATGGGGGTTGGGTACAAGTGGAGTATCCACTATAGTTACTACATTAACTGCCCTAAGATCATGTACCATACGATAGGCTACTGGCTGTCCACGTGGGGTTTTCTTTTTGACTGGTTAAAGGGGAGTGTTAAATGGGGAGATTATAGGAATAACCCGACCTCTTAACAAGAGCTCCTGGACATTCTCATGTATTGCCGCATTCTGAGCAGCACTTAAAGGATACTGCTTTATACAGGGGGGTTGGGCACCTGGTTTAAGTTTTACAGTCACCGGAGGAATGGGTAGTTTTCCCACATCAAGTTTACTACATGCCCACAATAGGCTGGGTATATCCTCAAGCCAAACAGGATGGGAATGAGGTTTAGAGTCTATATTGTCTAGAACTATGGGAATTGTTAGGGATAGAAGACTGCACAATGTGTCATCATCCAGGGTGGTGGTCATCTTGGGGCCATTTGGAGTGAATTCTATGCAGGCCCCAATTTTCTGCAACACCTCTGTTACCAACAAATTAAAAGGCACATGAGGGGAAACTAAAACCTGGGTTACAATTGAAATTGAGTCATGCAAATTTAACCGGAGAGGATGAGTCATTTGTAATTTAGTAAGTCGTCCCTCTACCCCTTCACAAGTCACATAGCCGGGGGACAAAATGTCATCTGGAACATGTTCTTGCATTAATACTGTACGGGCTGCTCCAGTGTCTACCATGACTGAAATAGTTTGTCCCTCCCCCAGGGACACTGGGACAGTGAGTGTGGGTCCCTGGGGGGTGACAACGGGGCAGAGGGAGACATCTGGATTGCCAGTTTCCTATGGAGGAGGCTGGGCAGTGACTGTTGATTTTGCGGGAGATTTGATGGATAGATGTCCTTTTTGCCGGCAAGACCAGCATTCTACATTGCTGTAATCTCTATTTCCTCATTGGCGGTTACTTTCTCCTCTCCCCCCCATCTTCCCTTCCTGGGCTGCACAGGAGCCAAGTTAACCCTTTTCTTTGACATGCTTTCTAGTTCAGCACCTCGGGCTATATCCTTTAAATCAACCCATTGCATATTGCGCCACTCCAGGCGACTAGTGCGTTTGCAGTCTGAACTGTAGGTCTAAGACCATTCATAAAACACTGCAACAATAATCTGCGATCCCTATCATTATGCTCATATCCAAAATCCAACCATGTTTGTTCTAATACAGAGGCATATTCTGAGACTGACTGAGCCTTATCCTGTACTACAGTTTGTAGCAGGTCTTGTTTTTTATCCTGCTCTGCCCGTGTCCAGTTTTGTATCCTTTGTATAAACATCTGACCCGACTCTGGTGTATTATTAATGGCTAATTCCTGGCCTGGCAGCATCTGAGTAATTTCCATAAGTAAGGGGTCACTGCCTTTCTGCAGAATGACAGAAACTAGATCATCCCATGTGGCCCGATATGCCTCCTGAACACCCTGGAGGAGCATTCTAAATGTTAAGGTTTTTTTTCGGGGATCTGGGAGCTGGGTAGCAAGGGCAATAAGTTCACTGGGGGACCAAGGCCGATATGTTTCTATTGGCCATACTTGGGAAGAAAGGGGGGGGGCCCGCGTACCTGAACATTATCAACCATTCTAGGAGGTTGAAACTGTACATGACTAGTGGTCCTCATAGGGAACAGAGGCACCCTGGATGTTGTCCCTGGGTGTGGTGAAGCCCACAGGACTTGCAACAATTAACCCCAGGGGGATTTTGATGGCCACAATATCTGCAAGTCCATCCCATTGACCCAGCATAAGGCAGGGGTGCTGAAGGGGGTGCAGAATTTACATCAGGTACAGAGACTAGAGGGGTCTGAGAGTTTTTCAAACTATCATAGATTACATAGACAGATCCATGCCTGGTTTATGTTCACTCATTGAGAGACGTTTTGCTACTTCTAACCACATGCTAGCCTGCTCTAGTTTGTTTTTATCTTTCAACCATCCTTCCCAATTGCAGATATATTTCTCCCATTCCTTCTCTTCCAGATTTCCTCACTTTCCCATACCAAATTTCCACAATACTATTTCACATCCCTCTACTGCTTCTTTCCCTTTCAGTCTCTCCACTATCTCACATGCTTGAACTAGGGCCACGCCCTTTAGATTAGTCAATTCCTTACTGTTGCCAGTCCCCATGACTGCAACCACTGTGCCAGAGTTACCGAACTCTCTTCAGCACACCTAGAGCCTCTCAGACTCTAAATTTGATCCCGTCCCAGTCTCCTCTGATCCTCGAAAGACGGATCTGATTCTGTCCCAGTCTCCTCTGAGCCTCAGAAGACAGATCTTTAAGGAAGTACTAACACCGATTTTCCAGCCCTGTGAGCTAGGGAGATTCTTACACACAACCAAACAAATAACAATACCAAGCCTACTGCTCCACTTACTATTACAATTATTTCTGCATGATCATATAACATTTCCTGAGGTAATCTGCAATTATTAAATAGCAGCCTCTGCAGTTTCTCTATCAACTAAGTTAGTTCCGGGACAAAAAAGGAAGTCATCCAGGTGGGGGCGTAGTGATGTGTTTTTTACTACCCAGTTCAAAGGTTTTCCTTCTACACCTTGTAAAGGCACTGCATGACAATTATATCTGCAATAAGTGTTACTTTTTATACTATATGTTTCCCCGTCTGGGTATACAGGCTGAGCAAGAACTTCAACTACTATGATTTTCCCTCTCTTGAGCTTACACAAAACAGAACACAGACACTGAGGACAACGATTCTGATTCATCAAAAACAACTTAACAATACGTCAGTGACTCAATGCACACTGCACAATCGCTGATATTAATCCCCCTGCTGTATTCGGGCTAAAAACTGCATTTACTTACCCCTTTCTTGAGGGTGCCCTTATCAATTTACAGGGGAATTTAATACCCTCAGAGTACTACTACCTTACCTTGAAGGATTCCTCTGTTATAGGCAATCACACTTCCCTGATCCTCTTACGGACCGATTTTCCTCTCCACCACATGTGAAGGAACACACCTAACGGGATCCCTTATCAAGCAGAGACCGTAATCCCTTATTGGTCAATCAAAAAACATTCAGTCCCACATTCAAGGATCCTCATAGTTTACAATATCATACCAGACATTTATGAAGTAGACAAAACAAACAACATAAAACAATCCTCCGACTCCTGAAATATACAGGAGAACTGCGGAGGTGCCTAATTCCGACACGCTGGGCAAGGTTGGTTAACTCGTCACTTCATTCAATCATCATTCATCAGTTATTCAATCGTCAATTATACATCTTAAAAAACAGATTGAAACATATAAGACAAAAAATTCAATCACTGGCAAGGGTTCAAAAATGATTGTCTTGTTAGGACCACCAATTACCTGTCCTTTAGCCCTCTAGGTAACACTGAATTATTAGTAATACAAGGGATTACTTACCGCGGATTTATTCAGTGATTCCCAGAGAGATCCTTGTTGATGGGTCCAGAGGAGGTCTGGTTGTGACAATAAAAGGTTTCAGGCACCATGTACTGTTATGGAGATCCTTCTTTGTTATTAGGGAAAACTTTGGAATAGACAGCAAAGGGTCTTCACATTGCCAGTGAGATTCAAATTAAAATACTTAATCGATGAAGGGAGAAAGACAAAATACATGCAACATGCATTGTCAGCAAGTTGTCTTCTGTGTGGCAGCTAAGACTCACCACATTTATTAGCTAGACAAAACGGAACTACAATTGTTACATACAACTGAACAGGAAACCGAAATAGACAATCAGTGATAACACACTTCCCTTGGCCCAATGTAAAACCTTCTTGTCAGGGAATTCACAGGAAACCAGTATCTTAGACATTCCATGATGCAAGTTTTAAGCTAAGGCTTCAGACATAGAATAGATTGTGTAATGCTGTAATGCACACGCCCAGGCTGAGCGGCGTGTGCGTGTGATTCCACTGGACCGTGCCGGAGAGTGAATGCCTGGAGGGGCGTAACTAGGTATTCACCCGATCCGACCAGGGTCGCACGACGGCATACGACGCCAGTGCACCAAGGAGGAACCGAGCAGAGGGACCAGGTGCTACTCCAGGACAGACCCCGGACACGGCTGTTGACCCACACAGGGGAATACAGGAACAGACTGGTAGGCTGGCACACAGACTGGCGGGAAAAGGCAGGCACGACTGGTATGCAGGCAGGCGGGTATGCAGGCAGGGGGGTACAGGCAAGCACGGCTAGAGTGCAGACAGGGAGGCACTAGCAGGTAGGAACACAGGCGGGATAGAACCCAGTACACACTGGGACTCAGGAACAGAACCACAGATGTGGCGGACAAACACAGCAGAGTGAGGCCGCCCAGAGAGGTGAGCGAGAGCAGGGCAGGACAAGACCGCCTGGAGCGGTGAGCAAGAGTAAAGCAGGACAAGGCCGCCTGGAGCGGTGAGCAAAGGGTCTGAGCTGAGCGAGACTGCCGGAGCAGTGAGCAAGGAGTAGAGCAGGACGAGACCGCCAGGAGCGGTGAGCAAGAGCAGAGCAGGACGAGACCGCCAGGAGCGGTGAGCAAGAGAAGAGCAGTACGAGACCGCCTGGAGCAGTGAGCAAGAGCAGAGCAGGACGAGGCCGCCTGGAGCGGTGAGCAAGAGCAGAGCAGGACGAGGCCGCCTGGAGCGGTGAGCAAGAGCAGAGCAGGACGAGACCGCTTGGAACGGTGAGCAAGAGCAGAGCAGGACGAGACCGCCTGGAGCGGTGAGCAAGAGCAGAGCAGGACGAGACCGCCTGGAGCGGTGAGCAAGAGCAGAGCAGGACGAGACCGCCTGGAGCGGTGAGCAAGAGCAGAGCAGGACGAGACAGGGCTCTGTTCACACGGAACAGACAGGAAGGGAAAGGCAGAGCCAGATACCCACAGGGTACTTGCAGTGAAGTAGCGAGTGGACCACAAACTCACAAACGGGAGTACAGAGACAACAAGCAGGAGTTAGGTACGAGTTCAGACTCTGCAGAAAAAGGAAAGGAACGGACATAGAGGCAAAACAGGTAGAAGGCGGGAGGAACAGGCTAGGAGCGTGTTCAGACAGGACAGACAAGATACAGGAGCGGGTCTAGGTAATCGGCCGCTAGAAGGCGGGAGGAACAGGCTGGGAGCGTGTTCAGACAGGACAGACAAGATACAGGAGCGGGTCTAGGTAATCGGCCCCTAGAAGGCGGGAGGAACAGGCTAGGAGCGTGTTCAGACAGGCCTGGAAATACAGCCTCCAGGATAGGCAGACAAGAGAAACACAGAACGGGACCTGGCACCTTCAGAGTGCAAGCACACACTGAATGAAACACAGAACGGGACCTGGCACCTTCAGAGAGCAAGCACACACTGAATGAAACACAATGCTCAGGCAGGGATTGATTGGAGCAGCTGGGTTATATACCAGGTGACAGACAGCAATAGGCTGAGGACGCACAAGGGGTGTGACCCACAGCAGGTACAAAAAGCAGGAAGTGATCGGGCGCCGCCCTTAAGCAGCAGAAACAGACACAAACAGACAACATGGAGGGAAGCCAGAGAGACATTCTGGACTGGAGACCAAGTGCGCGCTCTTGCACAGTGGGAGATGGACCACTATGCAAGGTCGCCGCCAGGTATGTTACAGTACCCCCCCCCCCCTTACGCCCCCTCTTCTTCAGGCCTGCCAGAATCGTCCGCAGGGAATTCGAGGGCCAATCCTTCACTTCAAGGAGATCACTTCCACTGTCCACAGGAAAAACTGGTCTCATCTGGTTAGCTAGGATGCTACCTCCTATCCAGTCATCCTCAGCAACAGACGAAACAGGCGGAGTACCAGGAACAGCACACAAGGAAGTCTCTCTCCATATATTTTCAGGTGGCACCCCAGAGGGTACAGGAGACAACTGGAAGTCCTCCACCGGGTTGGAGGGGAGCAGAGACTTGGGGGTAATCTCTGCTTCGAGGTACATCTTGTCAAATTCACAGGAAGAAATAGACGGGTTATCAGGTACAGGATGAGGAAAAGTCACTGTCTCTTTGTTATCTGGTGGTACCCCGGAGGATTCAGGAAACAACTGGAGGTCCTCCGCCGGGTCAGAAGAGTGCAGAGGCTCGGAGAAAACATCTGCTTCAGAGTACACTAGGTCGGACTCACTGGACGAAGCAGGCGAGGTATCGGGTACCGAGTATAGGAAAGTCTCTGTCCATTCACCACCAGGTGGCACCCCGAAGTGTTCTGGAGACAACTGGAGGTCCTCCGCCTGGTCAGAGGGGTGTAGAGACTCGGGAGTAACCTCTGCTTCAGAGTACACTAGGTCAGACTCACTGGACGAAGCAAGCGAGGTATCAGATCCAGGATATAGGAAAGTCTCTGTCCATTCACCACCAGGTGGCACCCCGAAGGGTTCTGGAGACAACTGGAGGTCCTCCGCCTGGTCAGAGGGGTGTAGAGACTCATGGGTAACCTCTGCTTTAGAGTACACTAGGTTGGACTCACTGGACGAAGCGAGCGAGGTATCAGGTACAGAGTATAGGAGAGTCTCTGTCCTTTCGCTACCAGGTAGCACCCCGTAGGGTTCTGGAGACAACTGGAGGTCCTCCGCCTGGTCGGAGGGGTGTAGAGACTCATGGGTAACCTCTGCTTCAGAGTACACTAGGTTGGACTCACTGGACGAAGCGAGCGAGGTATCAGGTACAGAGTATAGGAGAGTCTCTGTCCTTTCGCTACCAGGTAGCACCCCGAAGGGTTCTAGAGACAACTGGAGGTCCTCCGCCTGGTCGGAGGGGTGTAGAGACTCGGGGGTAACTACCACTTTGGGGTACCCATTGTCAGGCTCACAGGACGGAGCGGACAAAGTATCGAGTACCAGGTGTAGAGAAGTCTCTCTCCATTTGTCATCGAGAGGTATCCCGGAGGATTCAGGAGGCAGCTGGGGGTCCTCCGCCAGGTAGTAGAGGTGCACAGACTCTGAGGTAATCACAGCTTGGGAGCAACCTTGGACATGCACACCGGTTAAAGTGGGTGAAGCATCTAATGCCGGGTGCAGGAAGTTCTCCTGTGTGGAGTCTGGATGGGCAGTAGTCTCTTCGGGCAGGAGAACTGGTGCACTGCCCACGGACATTACCCGTTGGGGCTTCTCCGGGATACAGGGAGATGAAGCTTCAGTAGGGACTTCAAGGTTGGGGTCAGGAGGTCTCAGGGAGGACAGACCCTGGCGTGACGGCTTGCCTCTACGTCTAGCACGTCTGGACTGCCTCTTGAGGTTGGGAGAAGTATTCCGGAGAGCGTAGTCACCCTGTGAGGATTCTGGGTGGGCAGTAGTCTCATTGGGCTGGAGGACTATTGCGCTACCCACACACATTACCCATCGGGGCTGCTCCGGGATATTGGGAAGTGAAGCTTCAGCAGGAGCCTCCGGGTTAGGATCATCGAAGACCATTAGAAAGGCCACCAGGAAGGCCATTATGTCCAGGACGATAGGATCCTGTGTTTCCCATAGGGGGTTGATCCAATTCAAGGCATCACCCGCTAGGTTAGACATAATGAATGCCACCTTAACCCGATCGGTGGGAAAACATAGAGGGTAGAACTTGAAGTGTAGCATGCATTGCTCCACAAATGCACGACTTTGTCTTGGATCCCCATAGTAACGTGGCGGATCCGCAGGAACGAGAGCAGATAGATCCATCTGGACGGGTGCGTAATTCGCCTGGAACTCAGCTAGAGAAAAAAAAATTGTATTTATTTATTTTTAATGCATGTATTCGCTGGAAAACGTCTCAGAGAGCGAAGGCCGTGGGGCTCAACGGGAACCATGGCCTGAGCATGCTGTAATGCTGTAATGCACACGCCCGGGCTGAGCGGCGTGTGCGTGTGATTCCACTGGACCGTGCCGGAGAGTGAATGCCTGGAGGGGCGTAACTAGGTATTCACCCGATCCGACGGCATACGACGCCAGTGCACCAAGGAGGAACCGAGCAGAGGGACCAGGTGCTACTCCAGGACAGACCCCGGACACGGCTGTTGACCCACACAGGGGAATACAGGAACAGACTGGTAGGCTGGCACACAGACTGGCGGGAAAAGGCAGGCACGACTGGTATGCAGGCAGGCGGGTATGCAGGCAGGGGGGTACAGGCAAGCACGGCTAGAGTGCAGACAGGGAGGCACTAGCAGGTAGGAACACAGGCGGGATAGAACCCAGTACACACTGGGACTCAGGAACAGAACCACAGATGTGGCGGACAAACACAGCAGAGTGAGGCCGCCCAGAGAGGTGAGCGAGAGCAGGGCAGGACAAGACCGCCTGGAGCGGTGAGCAAGAGTAAAGCAGGACAAGGCCGCCTGGAGCGGTGAGCAAAGGGTCTGAGCTGAGCGAGACTGCCGGAGCAGTGAGCAAGGAGTAGAGCAGGACGAGACCGCCAGGAGCGGTGAGCAAGAGCAGAGCAAGACGAGACCGCCAGGAGCGGTGAGCAAGAGCAGAGCAGGACGAGACCGCCTGGAGCGGTGAGCAAGAGCAGAGCAGGACGAGGCCGCCTGGAGCGGTAAGGAAGAGCAGAGCAGGACGAGGCCGCCTGGAGCGGTGAGCAAGAGCAGAGCAGGACGACACCGCCTGGAGCGGTGAGCAAGAGCAGAGGAGGACGAGACCGCCTGGAGCGGTGAGCAAGAGCAGAGCAGGACGAGACCGCCTGGAGCGGTGAGCAAGAGCAGAGCAGGACGAGACCGCCTGGAGCGGTGAGCAAGAGCAGAGCAGGACGAGACAGGGCTCTGTTCACACGGAACAGACAGGAAGGGAAAGGCAGAGCCAGATACCCACAGGGTACTTGCAGTGAAGTAGCGAGTGGACCACAAACTCACAAACGGGAGTACAGAGACAACAAGCAGGAGTTAGGTACGAGTTCAGACTCTGCAGAAAAAGGAAAGGAACGGACATAGAGGCAAAACAGGTAAAGGATAGGAGAGAGTTCAGACTGGAACTGAGTGTACGGAAGAGACCGACACTGCAGCGGGATACAGGAGCGGGTCTGGGAATACGGCCCCCAGAGAGGCGGGACGAACAGGCAAGGAGCGTGTTCAGACAGGACAGACAAGATACAGGAGCGGGTCTAGGTAATCGGCCCCTAGAAGGCGGGAGGAACAGGCTAGGAGCGTGTTCAGACAGGCCTGGAAATACAGCCTCCAGGATAGGCAGACAAGAGAAACACACAACGGGACCTGGCACCTTCAGAGTGCAAGCACACACTGAATGAAACACAGAACGGGACCTGGCACCTTCAGAGTGCAAACACACACTGAATGAAACACAATGCTCAGGCAGGGATTGATTGGAGCAGCTGGGTTATATACCAGGTGACAGACAGCAATAGGCTGAGGACGCACAAGGGGTGTGACCCACAGCAGGTACAAAAAGCAGGAAGTGATCGGGCGCCGCCCTTAAGCAGCAGAAACAGACACAAACAGACAGCATGGAGGGAAGCCAGAGAGACATTCTGGACTGGAGACCAAGTGCGCGCTCTTGCACAGTGGGAGATGGACCACTATGCAAGGTCGCCGCCAGGTATGTTACAGATTGTTTTCCTAAATAATGAAGCTAGATATTAAAAATGAACCATAACACCTAAAACAATAAACGAGATACTAGGTTCTTTTTATGAAGACCTCTACAAAAATTCAAATCAAACCCTTTCCTCCTCAATTACACCTTTAGATAAAGTTTAGCTACCCATCTTCTCAGAGGAACAAAAAGCTATTTTAAACAAACCTATCTCTTTGGAAAAGGCCACGAATACAATTAAGAACCTAAAACCGAACAAAGCACCCAGCCCAGACGGTTACACAAATGAATTTTTCAAATCTCTGAGAGAGGAAATTTCCCCATTATTGAAATCAATTTTTAATAAACTATCTCAAGGCGACCCCATTTTTCCTTCTGCAAACATAGAGTATATTAAATTACTACTAAAACCAGATAAAGACCCACTACTCCCTAGCTCATACAGACCAATCTCTCTTATTAAGGCTATGTGCCCACGATGCAGAAATGTTCAGGATTTTTTCCTGAGCGTTTCTGCATCTCCCTGGCAGAAAAAAATGCATGCGGATTGTACATGCGTTTTCCTGACAGGGACATGCGGAAATGAAGCGTTCTTCACTTGAATTTCCGAATGCGGGTGTCAAGCGCTTTCCAAGCGATTTTAGCATCACTTGGAAAGTGCTTGACAACTCGGTCACACTATATAAATCCATGCAAACAGCATGGATTTATATAGTGTGGCCCGAGAAAATGTCAAAAAATAAAAAATAAACCTATACTTACCTTCCGATGGCTCCTGCAGTCTTGCTGCGCTCCTGTGCTGGCTGCCGGCAGATCGCGGTACGCTGTACTGAAGGACCTGCCATCACATGACTGTGACATCAGCACAGGTCCTACAGATCTGCCCGCAAGCACAGAGAAGGAGTCTGGGTGCCGTCGGAAAGTGAATATAATCTTTATTTTTTATTTTATTCTTTTTTTTTACAGCTTTTAGGGTACCTGGGTGTGGAGGAGAGTCTCCTGTCCTCCACACCCGGGTACCATCCGCACATTAGAACGCGTTAATTACGCAAGTACAGATGCAGTCTTGCGGAATTGGCGCGTTCTAATGCAAATCAATGGCGGCGAAAACACAGCACTTCCGCAAAATAATTGGTAGTGCTGCGTTTTTTTCCGCAATGATAATCCGCAGCGGAAATTTCCGCAGCATGTGCATAGCACATGCGGATTATCATTGGGGGACATGGCAGGCCTTCTACCATGCGGTTTTTAAGCGTTTCTGCAGCGTTTTTGCCGCTGCGGAAACGCTTAAAAAACGCATCATGGGCACACAGCCTAATACTGATATTAAGATCATATCTAAAATAATGGCCAACAGACTGGCCTCCATCTTACCCCATCTCATTTCTCCTGCCCAGGCGGGCTTTGTAAAAGGTCGCTCGGCCACACTAAATATCAGAAAAGTACCACTAGTACTAGATAAAATTCACTCCTCACCAGATATAAAGGGCTCTTCAGCGATTGTTTCCTTGAATGCGGAAAAAGCTTTTGATAATATAAATTGGGAGTGGCTATATATGGTCTTAACAAAAATGTCACTAGCAGGCCCCTTCTTTAACTACATTCGTAATCTATATTCATCTCCAAGGGCTCAGGTTTACATTCGGGTTTCTTGTCCACTCCATTCCCCCTTGAGAAAGGAACAAGGCAGGGTTGTCCGTTGTCCCCCCTCCTCTTCAACTTAGCTCTGGAGCCCTTAGTCCGCATTTTGTCTGATCCAAGCACTTTCACAGGTATTCAGTTTACTAGGAAATAAATTAATGCGGCTTTTTTTTGCTGATGATGTCATTTTATGTCTGACCCCACCCAACATCTACCTATAGTATTAGACTTACTTAAAAATTTTGGCTCTTACTCAGGGTTTAAAATCAATGTTAAAAAATGTGAAATACTCCCATTAACCGAAAAGGGAACAAAACTCTGACCAGATGGGTCTTTAAATGGTATATCCCTAGCACCCTCACATATCGCCTACCTGGGAATTAAAATAGGCCGTTTGCCTTCATCTATATACACCTTAAACTACCATCCTCTTATAAAAAAAAATCATCAAGCAATTAAAGTCATGGCCAGATTTTACTCTATCTTTTATGGGTAGGGCACATTTGGTAAAAATGATCAGTACAGCCAGGATTATGTATCAACTACAAACCTTACCTTTACTCCTGAAACACACGGATGTAACTATACTCAATAGAACCTTCAGTCACTTTATTTGGAAAGGAAAACGTCCCAGGATTAGTATGAGCAAACTTGTGGCTTCCAAAGACGACGGAGGCATTCATTTCCCAAGCATCAGAAATTACAATCTTGCTTGCCTTTTCCGGTATATAATAGACTGGTTCCATAAGAGATGTACATATTCTGACTACACGTTGGAAGCAGATTATGCATACCCCCTTGACCTGGTTGCCCTCCTTCATTCTCTATTTACCTCCCTTCCCTTGGCAGTTAAAAAGCGTCCTTAGGGACACTATTTCCGCATGGAAGGCAGTCAGAAAAAAATATGGTCTTTCTTTCAGGATTTCAAAGCACCTCCCAATATGGCAAAACCCAGAATTCCCCCAGGATAATGAAAATAAACTATTTTTGAAATGGCAACAAGCAGGTGTAGACAACGTATCCCATCTTCTCCACTCAAGTGAGCAAAGATGGATGACATGTACCAAGTGTTTAGACAGATACAATCTACCTCCCCAACATTATTTCCAATATGAACAAATCAAACTATCTATTATGGCCAATTTAAAAGATGTGACCTTTGAGGTCTCCCAAAATGTCTTGGATGTCATTCTGTTGTCTCCAATGGGTATCCCTTCAATTTCTGTCCTTTATTCTGTAATGAGATCCAATCTACTAGGAGTTCACCCAGATACTTTCTTCAAATATTGGAGACAACAGATGGAAGCTGTGGAAATCTCTGATAAGATCAGGTCGGGCTGGAATTTACTAAGAAAACACATGATAACCAAAGCATGGAGAGCAACACAATATAAAATCAAGCATGGCGCCATTTATGCATTTAACATACAGTACAGACCAAAAGTTTGGACACACCTTCACATTTAAAGATTTTTCTGTATTTTCATGACTATGAAAATTGTACATTCACACTGAAGGCATCAAAACTATGAATTAACACATGTGGAATTACATACTTAACAAAAAAGTGTGAAACAACTGAAAATATGTCTTATATTCTAGGTTCTTCAAAGTAGCCACCTTTTGCTTTGATGATTGCTTTGCACACTCTTGGCATTCTCTTGATGAGCTTCAAGAGGTAGTCACCGGAAATGGTTTTCACTTCACAGGTGTGCCCTGTCAGGTTTAGTAAGTGGGATTTCTTGCCTTATAAATGGGGTTGGGACCATCAGTTGTGTTGTGCAGAAGTCAGGTGGATACACAGCTGATAGTCCTACTGAATAGACTGTTAGAATTTGTATTATGGCAAGAAAAAAGCAGCCAAGTAAAGAAAAACAAGTGGCCATCATTACTTTAAGAAATGAAGGTCAGTCTGTGCGAAAAATTGGGAAAACTTTGAAAGTGTCCCCAAGTGCAGTTGCAAAAACCATCAAGCGCTACAAAGAAACTGGCTCACATGAGGACCGCCCCAGGAAAGGAAGACCAAGAGTCACCTCTGCTTCTGAGGATAAGTTTATCCGAGTCACCAGCCTCAGAAATCGCAGGTTAACAGCAGCTCAGATTTGAGACCAGGTCAATGCCACACAGAGTTCTAGCAGCAGACACATCTCTTCAACAACTGTTAAGAGGAGACTTTGTGCAGCAGGCCTTCATGGTAAAATAGCTGCTAGGAAACCACTGTGAACGGATGGACTCTACATGCCTGGTTCCCACCGTGAAGCATGGAGGAAGAGGTGTGATGGTGTGGGGGTGCTTTGCTGGTGACACAGTTGGGGATTTATTCAAAATTGAAGGCATACTGAACCAGCATGGCTACCACAGCATCTTGCAGCGGCATGCTATTCCATCTGGTTTGCGTTTAGTTGCATCATCATTTATTTTTCAACAGGACAATGACCCCAAACACACCTCCAGGCTGTGTAAGGGCTATTTGACCAAAAAGGAGAGTGATGGGGTGCTACGCCAGATGACCTGGCCTCCACAGTCACCAGACCTGAACCCGATCGAGATGGTTTGGGGTGCGCTGGACCGCAGAGTGAAGGCAAAAGGGCCAACAAGTGCTAAGCATCTCTGGAAACTCCTTCAAGATTGTTGGAAGACCATTTCCGGTGACTACCTCTTGAAGCTCATCAAGAGAATGCCAAGAGTGTGCAAAGCAGTCATCAAAGCAAAAGGTGGCTACTTTGAAGAACCTAGAATATAAGACATATTTTCAGTTGTTTCACACTTTTTTGTTAAGTATATAATTCCACATGTGTTAATTCAGAGTTTTGATGCCTTCAGTGTGAATGTACAATTTTCATAGTCATGAAAATACAGAAAAATCTTTAAATGAGGTGTGTCCAAACTTTTGGTCTGTACTGTACCTAAAAAAGATCCTCTTTCAAACAGGCTAACAGCTTGCCCTAAATGCCACCTTCCACTATCCGACCCCATGCATGGCCTATGGTCATGCCCAGCCTCAGTTTCATATTGGGAACAAGTATCAGCTATGATCGACACCATATGGAGTCCAGGTTATACTCTCTCCCCCTATCTAGCCTTGTTACATTTTTGGAACAACACAGAAAACCCTGAAGGGAAACCCTCCGAAACTGCTCCACACCCTACTTATCCTGGCAAAAAAACAATTACTTAAATATAGGCTAGACCCCAACACCCACCACATTGAAGAGCTGACAGCTCAAATGAAACATTTTATGGGAGTGGAGCAACAGGATGCCCTTAACAATAAGGAAACGCAAGCTGGCAAATCTCTTCCGAAATGGAAGCAGTTTATTGTAAATTGATGCTCATTAAATGAAAAAAAGAAAATGGTGGAACCCTTCACTTCCACAGCGTGGTACATTCTGGAAGATCTTGGGGATAGCCTAGGTCCATTACGCTTGTTTTGGGTGGGGGGGGGAGTGGAATGGAGGGATCATTTGATGAAGGTCTATAATAATACTAACATAGGTGGTCTAATCTAACAAGATGGCTTCAATAAATCAGAGTATCAACTGGATTGCATGTTAAACTGATGTAAGTTACATTGTCATTAAGTTCTTATATTATATTGTTTAGCTTTACCAATCAAATATCTAAGAACTCTCTTTATAACCTGTCCGCGAAGAGGTATCTGATTATCACCTTAATCTGGTATGTATTGTTTCTTTTTGAAAAAGTTAATAAATATTATATATTAAAAAAAAAATAATCGAAAGCCCAGCCTCCCAAATTGTCTCGGAGGGACATTTAGTAGATAAACAAATCTAAGGGCATTTGCATGTCTAATTAAGTAAATCTTGAACCTGCACCCAGTAACTGATAATCAGGGGACAGGTACAAAATATATGAAATAAGTCTCTGAGCATCGCACCTCCAAAACATCTCAGACGTTAGGATAAAACTTATTGCTCTGGCGTATGATACAAAGCCTTAGTTTGATTTTAATTTAATGTATAAAACGTAGTGTTGCGAGCTCCCCACCAAATAATTATCCATACAGTGGGGAAAATAAGTATTTGATACATAGACCTATTTTGCAAGTTTTCCCACCTACAAAGAATGTAGAGGTCTGTAATTTTTATCATAGGTACACTTCACCTGTGAGAGACAGAATCTAAAAAAAATTCCAGAAAATCACATTGTATAATTTTTACATAATTAATTTGCATTTTATTGCATGAAATATTTGATACAATAGAGAAACAGAACTTAAAATTTGGTACAAAAACCTTTATTTGCAATTACAGAGGTCAGACATTTCCTGTAGTTCTTGACCAGGTTTGCACACAATGCAGCAGGGAGTTTTGGTCCACTCCTCCATACAAGATCTTCTCCAGATCTGTCAGGTTCTGGGGCTGTCGCTAGGCAACATTGAGTTTCAGCTCCCTACAAAGATTTTCTACTGGGTTCAGGTCTTGAGACTGGCTAGGCCACTCCAGGACCTTGAAATGCTTCTTACAGAGCCACTCCTTACACTCCTTAGTTGACCTGGCTGTGTGTTTCAGGTCATTATCATGCTGGATGGCCCATCCACGACCCATCTTCAATTCTCTTACTGAGGGAAGGAGGTTATTGGCCAAAATCTCGCTATACATGACCCCATCCATCCTCCCTTCAATACAGTGCAGTCCTCCTATACCCTTTGCAGAAAAGCACCCCCAAAGTATGTTTGCTCTCTCGCACCCTCTGGCTCTCCCCAGCATGCTCCCTGTCTTCTCTTTTCTCACTCCCTCCCTAGCTCTCTCCCTCTGGCTCTCCCCAGCGCTTGCTCCCTAGCTCTCTCTAGCATGCTCCCTCTCTCCATCTGACTCTCCCCAGCATGCTCCCACTCTTCTCTTTGCTTGCTCTTAGCTCTCTCCCTCTGGCTCTCCCCAGCGCTCGCTCCCTAGCTCTCTCTCCCTCTGGCTCTCCTCCGCATGCTCCCTCACCCCCCAGCACTCTCCCTCCCTCTGGCTCTCCTCAGCATTTTCCCACACTCCCCAGCACTCGCTCCCTAGTTCTCTTTCTGGCTCTCTCCATCTTTCACTACCTAGCTCTCCCCAGGACTCGCTCCTTAGCTCTCTCACTCCCTCTGGCTCTCCCCAGCACTCGCTCCCTAGCACCCCCAGCTCTCGCTCCCTAGCTCTTTCTGGCTCTCCCCACACTTGCTTCCTAGGTCTCTCTCTGGCTCTCAGCAGCATGCTCCCTCTCTTCTCTCTCCCTCTGGCTCCCTCCCCAGCATGCTCCCTTCTCTTCTCAGCATCCTCGCTCCCTAGTATGATCCCTCTCTTCTCTTTGCTCTCCCCATAACTGGCTCTCTTCTCTTTGCTCGCCCTAGATTTATTACACGTATAGACACACACCTTTATATAAATGAATACATGTTTGGTATTTCTGAACTCATACTGACCTGAAGAAACCATAATAACTAAACACCTCACAGACAATGGCAGAGTTGCATTAGTTTTCACCCCTGCATCCCATTTCTCAGTATGTTTTATGGTAAAGTGAATGTCAATCAAAACGGCAACATGTCTAGCTAAACTCAAGGAGATAGTGAGGAAGGGTAGAATGTCTTTGGTCGTTTCCACGCTGTTCATTTCTCCCCTCCATCTGCAGGAAGGTGGCTGCACACAGCTATAGAGCAGTAGAGGGTAACAGGAGAGCACGGCTCTGACCATACACAACGTCCATGCTCTTCCCGGACACGCATTCACACAATGCAGTACAGCTACTTCGGCCCCGAGACCCCCGCGAGCTCACACACCACACGGAACCTCTCGCCTATAAAGACTTCTCAGCCTTACATGACCTCTATTTATAATAATTGAGGGGTGGTGCTTACATCACGTGGAAAGCATTAGCCAATCATACTTTCAGCATACACCATTGCGCACGCGAGGCTCGGAACGTTTTCCGAATGCGACCTTGTGATCGGAAGTAGCTCCAACAGTCGCCATTTTGCATACGGGCAGCCTCTTCGCCGTCCATCCCAAAGAAGGGAATGTACTCTGATTAACCCCTTGGAGAACGTGCACGCATAACTGAAATGAAGTACTGCAGGCAGTATAATAATATCTTTTTTTTTTTTTTTATAGATTTCAGTATCTAGCAGTTGCAGCCAATCATGACGTAATTTTGTATGCGACGTCACGAAAGGCCGATGGGTTTACCCTTTATCGGCCGCACTGCACTCCGGCCAATGGCTGCCCTGAGTTTCCATGGCTGGCGGGTTTTACGCCTGCCACGCCCCAATACACTTCTTTTCATTCAGGCTCCAATTGGCTTTCCCGCCTCAGGTCTCTGGGCGTGGCTTCCACGGAGCACCTATCAGCGAGGCTGTTACTGAGCCGCAGCCAATCAGCTCTTAGCTCTGTATCTGTCTGTCCACTCACTTTCCCGAGCGGCTGGATCCACCTTACGCCAAACACACCGCCGGCCGCGTCACTTCTGGTTCGGTCCAAAATGGCGCCTGAGGCGTCCGTCGCCCTGCTACCTTCTGAGTGCAGCTGAGGCAAAGACTTCCTGAGGAGGCTGCGTGACGTCAGCTACGCGACTTGGTGACGTAACTTGTGCGAAGGGAAAGAGTGGGAGGGGCGGTGAGTTCTGGAATCGGTTTGACATCTCGCTCTGTTAACAACAACAAAGCCTGGAAAGGAATGGGGCTGCCGGGCTGACAGGCATGGTGAGTGGGGCGGCGGCGCTGAGGGCTGCAGCCTGGGGCGCTGTGTAGTCAGGGGCGGCATGGACTCTGCAGCTTTGTGTTCGGCCAGAACCCAGGGGGCATGGGGCTCTCATTGCAGCCGGGGCTACGTCCTCAGTCACCTGCTGTGTGTAGTGTCTGCTCGGGAAGATGGGGCTGGTGTGTTTCTGCTGACCGGAAGAATCCCTGCTTTCTAATGTCTGCTCCTGCTGAGCAACACCTGTTATATCTGTGAGGGCCACATCTGTAGGGATTATACGCCCTGCTGTACTTCCGTCCTGTTTACAGCTCCGCCACTAGTCAGTGTTCTTGCATCTGCTAGGAAAGTATCTTCTCTTGTTCATAGCAATAAAATTGTACGCACACGATTTTGAAATTATTAACCCCCTTGGCATTTCTCGTATTTTGCTACCTCACAACCTGGAATTTCACTGTTTGTATCAGTTCATGTAAAGAACATGCCTACAGCTGTGAACATTTGGTTTTCTTTTTATTGTGAAGCAAACAACAAATAGGACAAAATAACTGAAAACTTCAGTGTACATAACTATTCACCCCCCTAAAGTCAGTACTTTGTAGAGCCTACTTTTGAAACGATTACAGCTGTAAGTCACTTTAAATAAGTCTGAGCTTTCCGCATTTTGCCACTGAGATTTTTGCCCATTCCTCAAGACAAAACTGCTCCAGCTCCTTCAAGTTAGATAGCTTCCTCTGGTGAATAGCAATCTTCAAGTCTGACCACAGATTCTCAATTGGATTAAGGCCTGGGCTTTGACTATGGTCACTCCAAAACATTTACACTTTCCCCTTAAACCATTTGAGTGCTGCTTTAGCAGTATGCTTTGGGTCATTGTCTTGTTGGGAGGTGAACCTCTGTCCCAGTCTCAAATCACTGACAGACTAAAACAGGTTTTGCTCCAGAATATCCCTGTATTGCGCTCCAGCCATCTTCCTCTCAACTGGGACCATTTTCCCTGTCCCTCCTGCCGAAAAACATTCCCACAGCATGATGCTGCCACTGCTATGTTTCACTGTGGGGATCATGTTCTTGGGGTGATGAGTAGTGTTGGAGCGTGTGTTGTTAACCCTTTCACCTAACAGGCAATTCCTGCATGCGGCACTAACATAGATGCCGAGCACGCCGCAAATACTCAGCGAGCACCCGAGCGTGCTTGTCGAAGGGTTAACAACACATTCTCACTCAACACTAGTGATGAGCTGTGTTGGTTTGGTGCCAGACATAGCATTTACTTTGGAGGCCAAAAAGTTCAATTTTGGTCTCAGCTGACCACAGCACCTTCCTCCATTTGGGGAGTCTCTCACATGTCTTTTGGCAAACTCAAAACAAGCCTTACAATTTGTGTGTAAGTAAAGCCTTTTTTTGCCCACTCTTCTATATAGACCACCTCTATGGAGTGTACGGCTTATTGAGGTTGTATGGACAGATACGATACTCCAGTCTCTGCTTGAGATCTATGCAGCTCCTTCAGGGTTACCTTTGGTCTCTGTGCTGCCTCTCTGATTAATGCCCTCTCTTGGCAGGTTTGTTGTGGTATGATGTTCTTTCCATCTGATAATAATGGATTTGATGGTGCGCCGGGGGATCATCAGAGCTTGGGATATTTTTTTATAACCCCACCCTGACTTGTACTTCTCAACAACATTTTCCCTGACTTGTTTGGAGATCTCCTTGGTCTTCATGGTGTTGTTTGGTTAGTGGTGACTCTTGCTTAATGGTGTTGCTGCTTCTGTGGCCTTTCATAAAGGTGTGTATATAGTGATATACCATACTGGATCAGTGAGCAATTCTCACACACCTATGGTGGCTCTGTGTAGACTCAGCGTGAACCCCCACAAGGTCCAAGACTGTGAAGATTCCAAAAATCCGAAGCACCAGAGAGTACATAGGTAAAAAGCATAGCTTTTATTCCATCTTTAAAGGGGATGTCTGATCAAAAGTGATAAATCTGCAGTCATTCTGTGTGACTGTAGGCTTATGACTTCCCCCAGCACACGCTAGTTTCAAACCCGGGACCGAAGGCTATGTATACATTATATACCCTTGGCCAGTCAGCGCCGACCTCGCTCCATACACTTGTATAGAGCGAGGCAACACCCTGTGTAGTGACGCTGAAGGCCAGTGGGCACTTCCGACTAGAGGTCACAGCCTCTCTCAATACAAGTGGGTACTGGCCGGGGGTATGCATAATTCATACATACCAGAGGCATAGCTAGGGGTTTGTTTCGGGTGGTCGAAACTTAAGAGTGGGCCGCTAACCAGGTAACCCCGATAACAACTATGGTGGCGCACTCCGATGGTGGACATAGGAGAACCTCAGCAGATAACTGTGCTGTTAATGAAAATAATCTCTATTCAAAGACCAGCACTGCTATTACTGCTATATGGTGACCATATATTGATACCAGTCCTGCAGAACATATAAGAGATTACAGTACAGTTATAGATGGTGACTACAGACCACGTTCTTTCTGATGAAATAGTTTACTTTTCCCGTCTTTTCCATCTGGCCCAGACCGACACGAGAACTTCTCCATCCAGAACTCGTCTGCAGAGATTACAACAAAGACACATTTGCCTCCTTACATTTCAGGCACCGTCCACATCTATTCCCAATGCCTCATCCTGCTGGTACCCCAACACAGAGCCGCTGCTATTATGTATGCTATTACTGCACCCGCTAAGTGCTCTCTAGATGGTAAAACAAACCCGTAGAATATAGTAATGCTGTGTGCAAGTAACCTAGAAAACAGTGCCCGCATTTTGCCCCCTAGAAAGTAACAAGTGCCCACTTAACATTTGATAATATCCTGAGTTTACAGCTCCCCTCTACACAGTATGATGCTATCTTATACATAGTATAATGCCCCCTCACTGTATAGTACCCCACACAGTATACTAACCCCTTAGTAGCCACCAAACTGATGTCTCCAACACTTTATGATGGCCCCCACACTGTACAAAGACCCCACATTATCTCCCATACTGTATGACTGCACTCACTGTAATACCCCACACTGTTTGATGATGGCCCCCTAAATAGCCTTTGTATAGTATAATGCACCAAATAGTCCTCAATATTTGTGAGACTATGGGACTCTCTGCCGCATGATGTTGTAATGAGTGATTCACTGTTAAAATTTAAGAAGGGCCTGGATGCCTTTCTTGAAAAGTATAATATTACAGGTTATAAATACTAGATTCCTTGATAGGGCGTTGATCCAGGGAACTAGTCTGATTGTCGTATGGAGTCGGGAAGGAATTTTTTTCCCCAATGTGGAGCTTAGTGTTTGCCACATGGGGTTTTTTTGCCTCCTCTGGATCAACATGTTAGGCTATGGGTTGAACTAGATGGACTTAGTTTTTAAGGTTGATGGAAGACTATGTTACTATAATGCACACCCCATAGGCCACTATATAGTAGAATGCACTCCCCATAGGCCTCTATATAGTAGAATGCACCTCCCCATAGGCCTCTATATAGTAGAATGCACCTCCCCATAGGCCTCTATATAGTAGAATGCACCTCCCCATAGGCCTCTATATAGTAGAATGCACCTCCCCATAGGCCTCTATATAGTAGAATGCACCTCCCCATAGGCCTCTATATAGTAGAATGCACCTCCCCATAGGCCTCTATATAGTAGAATGCACCTCCCCATAGGCCTAAGCTTGTCGGTAAAGGGAAGCATGAAGTGCTCTAAAATTTCCTGGTAGACGGCTGCGCTTACTTTGGTCTTGATAAAACACAGTGGACCTACACCAGCAGATGACATGGCTCACCAAACCATCACTGATTGTGGAAACTTCACACTAGACCTCAAGCAGCTTGGATTGTGGCCTCTCCACTCTTCCTCCAGACTCTGGGACCTTGATTTCCAAATGAAAATTGGAACTCTGGGACCTCATGGAGTGTGTCAATGACTGCCTTCCGGACATCTGTCAAGTCAGCAGTCTTCCCCATGATTGTGATGTGGAGCCTACTGAAACAGACGATTAGGGACCTTTTTTAAACACTTAGGAAGCCTTTGCAGGTGTTTTTTGATTATTCTAATTTACTGAGATAATGCCTTTTGTGTTTTCATTGGCTGTCAGCTATAATCAATATTAACAGAAATAAACAGTTGAAATAGATCACTCTGTTTGTAATGACTCTATATAATGAGTTTCACCTTTTGTATTGAAGACCTGAAATAAATTAACCTTTTGATGATATTCTAATTTAGTGAGATGCACCTGTAGTATAATGCACTCCCCGTAGGCAGAGCCTCTTGAGAAAGCCCCTTGTGCTCCCAGGCGAAACGCCTGTTGGGGCGCGACCTTTTACTTCTGTAGCCCTCAGTGACACCATGCCCTACCTCTCGGGCTCCCTACTGTCTTGTGGTGAGTCTCTATGGGTAGTATTATTTCTATTGTAACCCTAATGTTAGCGCATACTTCCTACTGAGGCTGTTAAATCTTACCCAGATATAGTAACTCATACACATATATATTTACCTGTGTCATCCGTATTGGATATTTTGGGGCCCCTTGTGTATGGACGTGGTGTCGCTTGACCTGATCCATTTTTCCCATGTCTTGTTGTTTCTATGTACTTTACACTATTGCCATTTTAATAAGAATATTTTCTAATCAAATCTATTTTATACCATAAATACTCATGTGTCTCCTTTATGATATCTTGCTGTTTGAGTAGGCTTCTTTGTGGTTTGTGCCCCGCATTACCTTACCGCTCCCTTATTCCGCTTTGTATTTAATATGTGGATCTTTTGTATAGTACGATGCGCCGCCCGTCGGCGGAGCCTGTATAGTACGATGCGCCGCCCGTCGGCGGAGCCTGTATAGTACGATGCGCCGCCCGTCGGCGGAGCCTGTATAGTACGATGCGCCGCCCGTCGGCGGAGCCTGTATAGTACGATGCGCCGCCCGTCGGCGGAGCCTGTATAGTACGATGCGGAGCCTGTGTAGTACGATGCGCCGCCCGTAGGCGGAGCCTGTATAGTACGATGCGCCGCCCGTAGGCGGAGCCTGTATAGTACGATGCGCCGCCTGTAGGCGGAGCCTGTATAGTACGATGCGCCGCCCGTAGGCGGAGCCTGTGTAGTACGATGCGCCGCCCGTCGGCGGAGCCTGTGTAGTACGATGCGCCGCCCGTCGGCGGAGCCTGTGTAGTACGATGCGCCGCCCGTCGGCGGAGCCTGTGTAGTACGATGCGCCGCCCGTCGGCGGAGCCTGTGTAGTACGATGCGCCGCCCGTCGGCGGAGCCTGTGTAGTACGATGCGCCGCCCGTCGGCGGAGCCTGTGTAGTACGATGCGCCGCCCGTCGGCGGAGCCTGTGTAGTACGATGCGCCGCCCGTCGGCGGAGCCTGTGTAGTACGATGCGCCGCCCGTCGGCGGAGCCTGTACAGCATGATGCGCCCCATAAAAAAATAAATACAATACTCACCTCTTCTCGTTCCCCGCACTGCTCCGAGCGCCCGCATAGCTCAGAACAGCGGGCGGCAAGTGATGACGTCAATGTGCCTGGTCAGTGTCTGCGTCAGACGCAGAGGGGGACTTATGGAAGAGGGAGCGTCGCGTTCCCTCTCTCATCATTGAACTTGCGGTGATGGACGGGGGGCCCCATGCTGTCACCTGGGCCCCTCCCTTATTCTCAAGGGCCCCTTTGCGGCCCCGCCTGGCAGTGCAGGGACATAAAGTCTCCCTTCTCTGCCCCAGAGTGTAAGGCTATGTGCCCACGATGCAGAAATGAAGCAGAAAATTTCTGCAGCATTTCTGCATCTCCCTGGCAGAAAAAAACACATGCAGATTGTGCATGCTTTTTTCCTGCAGAATACATGCGGATTCACATGCGTACCCACATGCGTTAACGCATGTGTTTCCGCATGCGGACTGACAAGCACTTTCCAGGCAATAGCATCACTTGGAAAGTGCTTGACAACTAGGTCACACTATATAAATCCATGCAAACAGCATGGATTTATATAGTGTGACGGTAAAAAAAAAAAAATAAAGCTATACTTACCCCCGATCCCCCGCCGCGTATGCTGTCGCGCTCGTCCTGGCTTCTTCCGGGTTGTCGGCATCTCGCGAGACAGCCTGCGGTCACATGACCGCGATGTCATCTCAGGTCCTGGAAGGACAAGCGCTGCAGGGGCCGCCGGACAGGTGAATATAAACTTTATTTATTATTTTATTCTTTTTTTCACAGGTACAATGGTACCCAGGTCTGGATGAGTCTTCTCTCCTCCAGAACTGGGTACCATCCGCACATAGAGACGCATAGAATCCGCTTGTACAAATGTACAGACGCTTATATTATGCAAGTCAATGGCGGCGCTTCTGCTGCGCTTCCGCAAAATTAATGAACATGCTGCAGATTTATTTGCGCTGCAGAAACGCTGCGGAAAAATCCGCAGCATGTGCATTGACATTGCGGAATGCCATTGGGGACCATGGGGTGCGGATTACCATGCGTTTTTGATGCGTCTCCGCTGCGGAGATTCCGCAGCATAAACGCATGAAAAACGCATAGTGTGCACACAGCCTTACTGTACACTAGCATAGCTCAGGGTTGGCCCCCGGGAGCGCGAGGCCTGGGGCCACCGCCCCCTTTGTCCCCCCCGGTAGCTATACTACAGTTACCTCCGTTATCAGGTCTGAAACCATCGAATTCCCGCTGCGCACATTGCCTGTGCTGGGGGGATTCAGAAGTCTGAAATGACTGCAGACTTATCACTTTTTACCGGACCTATACCTTTACCTTTAAAATCATGTAGCCAGGGTATGAAAATGAGGTAGACGATGCAATGTTTCGGCAATAATAGGCCTTTATCAAGCCAGAAATAAAAATAATAAAAATTCAGCCTCAGAGTTTTGGAATCTATACTGACAGACCATGCGATACATAGATTACACACAGGTGGACGTCCTTTCACTAAGCATGTGACTTACGAAGGTAATTGCTTGCACCACAAATTTTTAGGGGCTTCATAGCAAAGGGGGTGATTACATATGTACATTCCAATTTTTATTGATTTGATCCCATAAATTTAATTTCTGCCTAGATTTTTCTCTCTTCACCAATTTAGACTATTTAGTGTTGATGCATCACACACAAATCGGATTACAGAAATTATTAAACACAGGTTGTAATGTACAAAATAGGCAAAAGCCAAGGGTGTGAATACTTTCGAAAGCCACTATGTTTGTGGCTGTCTCTCTCTGTATATTTCACTTGACAACTGGAAAGTAACCTGTCAGGTTCCCCATGCCCTCCAACCCACCAGCATTTGTATATCACTTTATAAATTCCCTGCCTAATAAGAACTTTATGCTGTTTGACAGATTAACACCTCTTTAAAAAAAAGTAGTTTTACAGTCCATTTTTAATATGCAAATACTCTTTTGACTAGCCGATGGGTGTTTGCTTCTCCAGACTAGTTGTCCCAGTCAGCATGTTATCAGGCCCCTGTAGGTGTGAGCCGACATCATTGTCTGCTCCCTGCAAATCTTGTGCATTCCTGCAGCTTTTTTGCCTACAAATCGTTGCACCTCTGAAGCTGTGTTTGCCTCCTGGCTTCAGAGGCGCACTGCACATGAAGAATGATATTTGGTTCCTCTGTTGACGTCAGGCAGCTCCTCTGCTTCCGGAAATGCGCAGTTCATATTAATGCAACAAAAACAGCATTATTATGCATTAAAACTATTTACTGTAGTAAATTCCAGGTAAAAATTTGTCAACACTTTCATGATTGGTGTCAATCATATGATGGAAAGGTCTATTGAGTCCTATCGTAGTGATCAAAAGCCAAACATGAGTATGTCATCCCCCCCCTTGTGTCATCCCATTAGTCAGATTATTATTTTTTTATTTTAGAATTTTTATTTCTTTCATTCTTTGCAGTTAGGGTTGGGCTTAGGATTTTTTTTAAAAGTAAAAAGAAAAATTCTGACTAGTGTTGAGCGCAAGTGCTCGCTACTCGAGCTTGCATCGGGGTGCTTGGGTTTGTACTGAGTATCGTGGGTTCTCCAGTGACATGCTTGAGTGTCCGCCCTACACGGGCAATACCCACATGTTTTTTGTGTGTCTAATAGCTGTGAAATATGCAGGGCGGAGACTTGAGCATGATACATGGTGCATACCCGAGCACCCAATGCAAACTCAAGTAGCGAGCCCTTGTGCTCAACACTAATGATGACATATTCAGTATGACTACCTAATGCTATGAAATTCTGTGTAGTACATTTGGGTTCAAAATGCTCACTATACCCTTGGATAAAATCCTTGCGAGGTGTAGTTTCCAAAATGGGGTCAGTTGTGGGGGGTTTCTGGTGTTTGGGCATCTTAGGGGCCCTGCAAATGCAACATGTCACCCACAATCTATTTCAGTCAATTTGTGTTCCAAAATTCAAATATTGCTCCTACATGCACTACATGCGGGGGGTATCGTCGCTCTCATAAGAAAGTGAATAATAAACTGTTGGTCCCACTTTTTGGTGTTACCTCTTGCAAATGTGAGAAATGTGGGGCTTAAGCAAGATTTTTGTGAAAATAAAACTTTTTCAATATGACAACCTATTGTTATCAAATTCTGTATCGTACCTGGGGTTCAAAATGCTCATTATACCCGTGGATAAACTTCTTGAGGGGTGTAGTTTCCAAAATGGGGTCCCTCTCCAAACCTGACATGGCGTTCACTCTCGATTTCAGCTGGCTACTCAAGTTTACATCGGGTACTCGGGTATGCACTGAGTATTGCGGGTGCTCAAGTAAGATGCTTGAGTCCCCGCCCCGTGTGTTTCGCGGCTGTTAGACACCCAAAAAAACATGCGGAAATTGCTTGTGTATTGCAGTCAATTTCCGCATGTTTTTTGGTTGTCTAACAGCCGCGAAACACACGGGGCGGGGACTCGAGCACCTGCAAAACTCTGCACGTATCCGAGCATCTGATGCAAACTCGAGTAGCGAGCACTTGCTTTCAGCACTAGTCATCATATTATCATCGTTTTTTTTTTTTCTTTCCTTAACTTTTGAAAAAACCCTAAGCTTAACCCTAACCCTAAGACCTCAGCCCCACTATCAGTATTTTTTCTCAGGAGTGGGAGCCAAAACCAGGTGAGGTATAATAGAAACAAGTCACCAATTCTGCATTTATCACCCACTCCTGGTTTTGTCTCCCGCTCCTGAGAAAAAATACTGACCGAATACTAATAGGGGGGTTGTGGCCTAAGCCCAACCCTACTGTAAAAAATGAAAGAAATAAAGGTTATAAAATATAAAAATCAATCTGACTAAGGGGATGTCACAGAGCGGGGTTAACATACATATTGTTGGCTTTTGATCACTGTGATAGGGTCTGGGTCTATCGCAGAGATCAAAATGAACCAATAGGAAAATTACTTCTGCTGTTGCCGGGTATCAGCCAGTAGATCTCGGACTACACATTGTGCATGCGCCTGCCATGCTTTTTTTGTCGGGAAAATGTCGCAGAGGACTGGGGAATGGTGGAGAGGCTCGGGGAACATAATTTCTCTCTCCTCTGACATATATATCTTGTCAGAAGAGAGAGAAATTATTTTAACAGTGAGCACAGTTTTTTTTTTTTTTTTTCGTCATCGCCGTTTGTTATTCACCGAAAAATGACGATAACATAATCGGGGCCCTGATCGTGCTCTACAGTGTCTCAGATATCCCCAGTAGCTGAGACCCCGGAGATTTTCAGACTCTGGGGGAGTTATACTGTTTTTCTCTATCGCTGTTTTAAAACGGCAAATGAGGGAATAAGGCCTCTTAGAGGTCTCCGTTTTAATGCGTATTGGTGGTTGCTAAGGGGTTTGTCGGCAGTGAATGACTGATCAAATGAAGTCCCGCTGCTCTGTGCATCAAGGCTGGGCCAATTATTTAAATACAACCTCCCACCTGCTTGTTTTCCCTCTATCCACACCCTCCTCTTCTTTGATTGACAGCTCTGGCTTCATAGAGCCTGGGAAGGGTGGAGATAGAGGGAAAACAAGCAGGTGGGAGGGTGTATGTAAATGATTGGCCCCGCTGTGACGTACCGAGCGCCTGAACTGACAGAGTCCCTTTAAATAAAACAGATCTCCCACTCAGACTTAAATGTCCCCTAAATTAAAACAAGTGACAAAGTCTTAATATTTTGATTTGGTTCTTCTCATTGGCTCTAATCTGATGTAGTTTTAGGTCAAATATGTGCAGAAATAGGGAAAATTCTGAAGGGTTCACAAACTTTGAAGCACTATTGTGTGCCTCTGCCATTGTTGTGGATCATAGTGTGTATCTGATTGTTGTGTTGCTGGCTTTCAATCATTCCCCTACTTTATCCCTGCGCCTGCGTCAGACATTATGGACTGAGTACATTGCAGTCATTCTCTCAAACTTTCATGACTTCCTATGGGATAACAAAACACATGCTTATGTAAAAGCATTTATGGAAACGGTGCCAGTAATTGTTATTGGTGGCTCTTGTGAGAAGTGTCTGTACATGCTGGAATGGCTAATTGTAGGCTGTAGTGTACTGGTAAAACTAGGTAGAGACCAGGTGTGCCCACACCCAGCATTATGGCATATTTATGCCACTTCAGTGACCACATGATTATTGAACCCCTTTGAGATTTTGACTAATTTCTGTCTTAAACACCAAACACGCTAATAATTCCACTTTGGAACAGAGCCTTACTGGTGTAATGAAATCATTGTAGTGTCGGATTACTGTCTGAACTGCATGTAAGTGAATTGAAATAAGGCTATATTCACATCTGCCTTGTTGGTTCTATCACATTTGACAGAAAAGATAGCACTGCGTGCTGTGCTATTTTTCCTAGAGAAAGAATGGAACCTGGCAAACCCCAGTATCATTCTTATATAAGTTGGTGTCTATTGTATGACAGATCAGGTATAACCTTATAGTTTCTGACTTGAATGAGTAATTGAATAGTGCTCTTTTGTATACTTTGTGCTATTAAGTAGCTTTGATATTCAGGACAGTTGTAAGTTGGGCTGGGCGATTTTTGCCTAAAATGAAAATCTCGTGTCCCCCATCCCTCCCAATTTTCATCTCTATTTTCTTCATTTTTCTTATAGACAAAATACCAAAACACAATTCTTCCAAATAAGGAAGTTGTGTGTGGAGTTTATAATTAGAGGCTGTCCACTATTTCATACGTTGATAGCCTATCCTAAGGATAGGTCATCAATGCTAATCGGTCAGGGTCCTACTTCCCGCATCCCCCCCCTATCAGCTGTTATCGGCGTTGGTCACAGGGGCCGGAAATACTTGCGGAGCTGCCCATCTTATGATAGTAGCTGCCACAAGGTACCACACATCTGCCTCCTATTGATTTGTATAGGAGGTGAATGTGCAGTAACCGGCCTCTCCCACTAACAGAAGATGGCCAGCTGACACCGATAACAGCTAATCGGCGGGGATGCCTGATGTCAGACCCTGACCGATCAGACATTGTTGACCTCTCCTAAGGATAGGTCATCAATGTAAAAGTAGTAGACAGCCTCTTTAAATGGAACCTGTGACCTGTAGATATAGTGGTTTTTCGGCACAGAAACGCATCAAAAACGCTTGGTAATCAGCCTGCCAGCTATTGCAATGGCAATCCTGATGTGCTGTGCACATGATGTGGAAATTTCTGCTCAGGATTGCCATTGCAGAAAAAAACGCAGCATGTCCTTTCTATGCAGCGTTTCACGCCCATTGACTTTAATTGAAATGCAGCAAATCCGCAGGTATAACGCACATTGAAACGCACATAGAGAGTGGTACCCGGGTCGGCAGAGGACTACTACTCCCATCATCCGACCACCGCTCCCGCTGATAACAGCACGAGAGCGGCTGAGGGGAGTAGTAGTGTTCTCAGCTGAGCCAACGTGTGGGGGTGGGGGAGTAAAAAAAAAACAAACAAAAACACATTATTCTCACCTGTCCGGTGTTTCCCTACGATGTCATCCTCCCAGCAGCCGGCGGTACACTGCCGAGAGCACGCCTGCTCCCAGCAGTGAAATGTGGTCACATCAGCTCTCAGCTGAGAGCTCACGTGACCTCACTTTACAGCACCAGTGCTGTGTGGAAACATTCTCAAAATTGTTCCCACCAGTACTGATGCTGAGGTCACCCGGGCTGATCTTCAGCTGATGAACCCAAGTGACCTCACTCCTGTAGCAGAGCCATGTACACTGACAGGAGTGATTTTACAATCCTGTCAGTGTACATTGCTGTCTGTCACTGCTGTAGAAGTGACCCGGATTGCTGAGGGACAATCCAATGGACTACGTCGTGATGGCGGACAGGTGAGGGATATGGTTGTTTTTTTATTTTCTTTTCAGGAGACGAGGGATTCGTGAATTGAGAGCACAATAAAAAAAAATAATTTTTAAAAAAGTATGTCATTTTATTTCATTGAAATACTTTATTCTGGCTGTGTATTTATTGAAAAAGCGGCGACAACTTTACTAAGCGGTTAGTAATGGAGGCGTCTTATAGACTACCTCTATTACTAACCTAGGCTTCACATCAGCCGCCAATACAAGACTGACATGAACCCCCAACCCCATTACCCCACTCGTCACCGCTACATGACGGTGGGAAGAGCGGAGGCTAAGTGCCCGATTTTGCGCATCTTATGGATGCGCCATTTCTGGGACTGCTGAGGGGTGATATTATTTATTTATTTTTTTACATTTTAGGCTCTGTGCCAACGATTTGGACATAAGTTCTTTGGACGCATATTTTTGCTGTGTCCAAAACGTTTATTGAACTCAGGTAAATCCGCATGTGTTCACTGAACCATGCCGATTTACCGCATTCAATACATTCTAGTAGTCAAATTTCTGTTGCAGAGACTAGCGACTCTGCAAGAGAATTTGACATGCTGCGGTCCTGAAAGATGCGCCACATGTCAGTGTCCACGGATGATTCGCAGCCTCTGATGCACGCATAGTGGACATGGGATTTCTAGAGATGGCATCCACTATACTGTAACATCTGGACGCTCCTGATCTTGGCCACGTACTCAAACTCACCCGGAGCATGTCAATTACTGTAGCGGACACATTAGTCTCCGCTGCAGATTTTGACCGATTGAAGTGTCATTATATGCGGTGGATTCACATTTACCAATATCAAAAGTGCGGCATTAGAACACCGCGTTTTGGACGCAGCAAAAATACGCTCTGTCCAAAGCGCTGTTTGTTGCTGTTTGTGGGGACATAGCTGCTAACGAAACAGCTGTGGGCTGTTAATAATAGCCAGGGACCATGTTTGCCTAATGGCACCATCCTAGGCTAAGAATAGCAGCTCACAGCTGCCCCAGAAATTACATGAATGGGAATGCTAATGAAGATTGGGTGAATGGGATTAGCTGACACCTAGCTCTTTTGTTTGGAGATGACAATGTGTCAATCAGACCCTTTCATCACCAAACCTAATTAAAGTAAAGAGTTAAATAAACACACAGACACAGAGCAAACACTTTATTTGAAATACAAGACACATTCTTTAATCATTTAAATTAACCAATAAACTCACCCCAGTTCTGACGGTAATTCAAGGGTTAAAGCAATGTCCCACCAAATAACTCTTTTAGTGCCAAAAAGCATTCATTGATGTACAAAAACGCTTCAAAAAAAGCATCAAAACATACTTTTCCAGGACGTCCCTCCTGACAGCAGGAGGTCGTCCTTCATATCCTTGATAGGGACAGGAAACACACAAGAGGTTAAAAGGTCCCTCCCTCCACCTCAACTCCAGTGTTTTTCCTGTATCAATCAGGGATGAACACGGAAGAGGATTACGTACCGGAAGCAGGAGTTCCTGAAGCCGGGGCGCAGGATGATCGGGCCGGGGTCCTCGCACTTTTCCCCTCCCTCCTGCCGGGGTCCAGAGGCTGACACCTCGCTGAAACCAGGGGTCCCTCAGCCTTTTTCCGGTATTAGTGGAACCGTCTCCCCCCGCAAAGGGGGCTCTGGGTGCCGGCGGCTGCAGCCCTGTGCACAGCTCCAGCGTGCACCGCAAGATGGCGAAGACAGCACTTCCGGTTACAGAGGGAGCGATACGCAAACCTCTAGTAGCCGGCGTGTGTTCCACAGTGGAGCGCACTTCTGGGAAATTTGAAAAAAATGGCGCCAAACTGAAAATTAAAGGAGAAACTCCTTTTTTTCTGACAATGCAGATGGAAGACAGGTGAGAATGGCTATCAGTCAACCAGCATCACCAGTAATGGCAGATCAAACCACTGGTCTTTCTGACACTCTGACTGAACCTCCAGTCCAAGTAAGTTTACTGAGTACGTCCCCTCTTCTCACCACATTCCCATTTGTATACGGTAGTAAAAAGTCTTGTGCTCCTTGTCATTTTAGGACAAGGAGACACCTAAAATAGACTCGATGACATCAGCTCCTAAGAAACGGAGATACATCACCTGTAACAAGAAACTACCGGATACATACGGGAAACAGTTATGCTCTACCTGTATTGCAAAAGTTGTCAAAGAAAAACATTCCTCCTCCATGTCAGACTTAAGAGCCATAGTAAGAGAGGAAGTGCGGAGTACTGTCACAGATTTAGTCGCTCACAAGCTCCTCAGGGTGCGCCCCGTCTCAAGAGGCCACGTCAGAAGCTGGAGTCCAGTTCTGGGGAAGAAGAGTTGTTGGATTTTTCTGCCCCCGATCAGGACAGGGAAGACTCTATCATTAACCCCCCAGAAGAGAAGAAAAAATATCTCTTCTCCTGGGAAGATACTGATACACTGTTAACTGCAGTAAGAAACACTATGCAGATAGAAGACACTTGCCAACCATCATCAGTGCAGGATGAGATGTTTGGGGGGTTGAGAACCCGCAGGAATAATTTTTTTCCCGTGAATAATCCCATTAAGGCAATGATCCTGGAAGAGTGGAAGGACGCAGAGAAGAAGCTAGTACCGTAATTCCCAGAAGCTTCAGAACTCTACTACCATTCAAACCAGAAGATATAAAATTATGGGACGAAACCCCAAAAATTGATATCCTGATTGCCAGGGTAGCGAAAAAAACATCCATCCCGTTTGAGGATTCATCATCTCTAAAGGATGCAATGGATTGGAAGGCAGACAGTCTCCTTAAAAAGACCTGGGAAACATTTGCGGCGATAATAAAAGCCAATATTGCATCCACTTCAGTAGCAAGATCCATGAGCGTATGGCTGAAACAAATGGAAGACCACCTGAGGAGGAAGACATCCAGAGAGGAGATCCTCGACTCAATTCCACTACTCAAGATGGCAACAGGGTTTGTTGCTGACGCCTTGGCAGAATCAATAAGATTTGCTGCTCAGAATGGGGCCCTTTCTACTGCTTCCAGAAGAGCAATATGGCTAAAAACCTGGTCATTCTAAAAGTAAATCGTGTGCCATTCCCTTTTCAGGCCTCTTGGTGTTTGGTCCAGTTTTGGATGAAATACTGGAGAAAGCCTCGGATGAAAAAAAAAAAAAAAAAAAGGGATTTCCGGAGGAGAAACCTAAGAAGGAGTCCTCCTTTCGGACACCTTGTTACCAGCAGAAGCCAGAATATTCTGGAAAAGGGTAGTCAGGTAGATGGAGCTACCAGAAGGGAGGTAAATCGAAGAATCCCCTTCCCACTACAAGTGCTAACACACGTAGAAGATGACGCCAGGAAAGTAGGAGGAAGACTCCAACTTTTCCACGGAGCATGGATGAAGATTACCAACAGCCCATGGATTCTCCAATCTATTGCGCTGGGCTGCAAGATAGAATTCGGACAGATCCCGCAGGGAAGGTTTCACCTGACAACAACCCAATCCGCCCAGGTCTCCAAAAGACTGCTAACAGATGTGAGAAAACTGATAAACTCAGGAGCAGTGATACCAATACCAGAAGCAGAACAGTTCCTGGGCTTTTACTCGGGTCTTTTTTCAATAAAGAAACCCAGGGGCGATTATCGCACCATAATAAATCTGAAGTCTCTAAACAAATCAGTCGTTTACAAAAAAATTAAAAATGGAATCAATCAGGTCGACAATTCCCTTAATCGGACACAACATGGTGATGTGTACAATAGGTCTCAAAGAGGCCTATTATCATGTCCCAATTCACCGTCACAGTCAAAAATTTCTACGGTTTGCACTAAAAGGAGACACCATTCTACATTACCAGTTCACTTGTCTTCTGTTTGGCCTATCTTCAGCTCCACGTATCTTTACCAAACTGATGGCAGAAGTTATGGCGTTCCTCAGGGAACAAGGAATTATTAATCATTCAATATCGAGACGACTTCCTGGTATTGGCAGACTCTCCACAGCAGCTAAAAACCAACCTAACATCAACCATCCTTACCCTAAGAAATTTAGAATGGATTATAAACTAGGAAAAATCACATCTTCTTCCAGAAAGAAGAAATGGATTTTTTTTTGGGAATCCTTCTAGACTCAGAACAACAAATGTCTTTTCTGTCGGAAAAGAAACAGACAGGGCTCAGAGCCAAGATCAAGAAATTCAGGAGGAGGGCAAAAGTTACCATTCGAGAATGTATGAAAATCCTGGGTCTCATGACAGCTTCCATACCGGGAGTCAGGTGGAGCCAATTCCATTCGAGACATTTGCAGCAACAAATTCTATCAACCTGGAATCGGAAAATGGTTGATCTGGACAAAAGTGTTTCCTTATCGAAGGCAACCAAAAGATGATTGACTTGGTGAACCTCCAAGGCCAACCTACATGAAGGAGTCATGTGGAAATTAACCCCATTCGTGACTCTCACTACCGATGCGAGCAGCAGAGGCTGGGGGCTCACGTAAACGGTCAATACCTGCAAGGTACCTGGCGGACGCAGGATCGTCCCAGATCATCAAATCTGAGAGAGCTTCAGGCTGTCTGGGAGGTTTTGAAAAGGTGTCAAAAACATCTAAAAGGCCAACATGTCAGTATTAACGGAGAACATCAGTGGCTTTCCTCAAACATCAGGGAGGTCCACGTCACCACCTTCTACCATCCTTGGGGAAAATCTTCCAGTGGGCAGAAAGATCGGTCCTTTCAATATCTGCAGTGAATCTAAAAGGTTCTCACAATACAGTAGCAGACTTCCTCAGTCGAGAAACTGTTCTACAGTCAGAATGGGAGGTGTTTCGTCAGGTAACACATCGATGGGGCATTTCCCAATGGGATCTCTTCGCCACATGGAAAAACGCAAAGACAGAAAAATTCTTCTCCCTCAATCCAGAAGATAGACCAGAAGGGATAGATGCTTTATCTCAAAGATGGAACATGAATCTAGCATATGCATTCCCTCCTTTACCCTTGATACCGTGGGTACTAAAGAAGATTCGGCAAGATCGAGCCAGGGTGATAATAATCCTACCTTTCTGGCACAAGAGGAGAAGTTGGTTCCCTTTACTGAAGAAAATGTCCCTTGAGGATCCAATAATCCTTCCGGAGAGGCAGGACTTGCTATTTCAGGGCCCTATATTCCATCCCGATGTGAAGTTTCTCCAGCTTTCGGCATGGATCTTGAAAGGCAGATCCTGAGATCTAGGGGCCTATCAGACGTAGTAATCTCAACCATGCAAAATAGTAGGAAACCTGGTAACATCTGCCATCTGTACAAAAATCTGGAAGAGATTCTGTTCGCAGTATCAACCAGCATCTGAGAGTTCCGTTCCAGACTTCCCTAAAATATTAGAATTCTTGCAGACAGGGTTTGAAAAAGGTCTAAGACCCAGCAAATTAAAAGTACAGATTGCTGCATTGAGCACGTTCATGGATTATCCACTAGCTCACCATCCATGGGTAGAAAGATTCGTTAAGGCTACAACAAGGTTAAGACCATCAATTAAATCCCACATCCCACCATGGGACTTAAACATGGTCCTAAAGAGCCTATGCAACAAGCCATTCGAACCTCTCATAGAATCGAACATAAAATTCCTCTCACTTAAGACAGTGTTCCTAGTCGCAATAACCACATTGAGAAGGATAGGGGAAATTCAAGCATTATCAATCAGAGACCTATACCTGAAGTGCCTAGACGATTGTATTACCCTCAGGTTAGACCCAGCTATTTTACCAAAAGTAGTTACCCCTTTCCATATGAATCAGGAGGTGGTCCTACCCTCTTTTTGTCAGGACTATAAGAATGATCAGGAACTAGACTTCCACTCGCTTGATGTCAGGAGAGTAGTTTAGCTGAGGGGAAGTCCCCTCCAGAAAATATTAGAGCCCATTCTACCAGGGCCATGTCTGCATCATGGGCAGAAAGAGCTGGGGCATCTGCGGACCAAATCTGTAAAGCTGCAACTTGGACAAATCTGAACACTTTCTGTAAACCTTGTAAATTAGACATTCCATCAGGCCAAAAGATGGCCTTCAGAAGGAAGGTCCTCAAGGCAGTGGTCCCACCCTAAAATGTATACTCTGGTATTCTCCTGATGGTGCTGTCAGGAGGGACGTCCTGGAAAGTAGGCATTAGACCTATCGGTAATAGGGTTTCCAGGAGTCCCTCATGACAGCACCCATTATATTTCCTCCCTAAATATTCCTAAACGGCTATGTGAAATTAACATAGATTGTTGAAAGGCAAATAAAATAAGAGTTGCATCCATTCTGATGTGGTACTTGAAAAATCACTGGAGTTGGGGTGGAGGGAGGGTCCTTTTGACCTCTTGTGTGTTTCCTGTCCCTATCAAGGATATGAAGGACGACCTCCTGATGTTGCTGTTATGCTTGACTCCTGGAAACCCTATTACCGGCAGGTCTAATGCCTACTTTTTTTCTGCAGCTTTTTTCCTGCCAAGGAGATGCAGAAATTTCTGCTTTAAATCCTGAATGTGCGCACATACCCTTAAGGCAGGGCTCGACAAACCCAGGCGCCTGGTCGCCAGTGACGCCTAGAACATGTTGCCCGGTGCTCACTGTCGGGGCCGGGCCCACTCACTGTCGGGGCCGGGCCCACACACCCACCCGCCCACTCACTGTCGGGGCCCTGGCCGCTTCCTCGGCACCTGTTCAGGGACGCAGGCGCTGCTTGATTGCCGGCATTTCCCCCAGACGTGGCCGCGCGCTGTCCGGCTGTGTCTGCTAGTAATGACACGGCAGGGTCGACGGCACTGCATCTTTAATTGTGCTTGTGTGTCGCTCCTGCCGCGTCATTACTAGCAGACACAGCCGCACAGCGCGCGGCCATGTCTGGGGGAGTGCCGGCAATCAAACACCGTCGGAGCGGAGGTCCTGCACAGATGGGCGGGAGGGGCCCGGACCCGACCGCAAGTGGGCCCCTCTGATGTTCCAGGGCCATGAAGTCTGTGACACGCCGGGGGCCCTGCACTGCCCCATACCCGAGGAGCTGCTGGACAGGACACTGGACCGGGGACAGGTGAGTGAGGCTTCCCCAATCCCCATATTAAAAATATTAGTAATGGGTCTGTGTGAGTGCATGTATGTGAATGTCAGTGTATATGACTGTGTATATATATTTGTCTGTTTTATCTATGTGTATGTCTGTATGTGTACATATGTCTGCGTACCGTGTGTGCGCACGCATATGTCTGCGTACCGTGTGTGTGCGTGCGTGCATATGTCTGCGTACCGTGTGTGTGTGTGCGTGCGTGCATATGTCTGCGTACCGTGTGTGCGCGCGCATATGTCTGCGTACCGTGTGTGCGCGCGCATATGTCTGCGTACCGTGTGTGCGCGCGCATATGTCTGCGTACCGTGTGTGCGCGCGCATATGTCTGCGTACCGTGTGTGCGCGCGCATATGTCTGCGTACCGTGTGTGCGCGCGCATATGTCTGCGTACCGTGTGTGCGCGCGCATATGTCTGCGTACCGTGTGTGCGCACGCATATGTCTGCGTACCGTGTGTGCGTGTGCATATGTCTGCGTATGTGAAGGATGAGGGGGCAGGCTGGGCCATGTGTAATAAATATATATATTTATTTCTCCACCGTATCTGTGCATCATGAATCGTGTATGTGTTAAAAGGGCCCACTGAGACTCTTTCGCCCGGGGCCCAGAAAAACCTGGAGCCGGCCCTGGGGGGAAGGATCGCTGTGGCCGGGGACCCGTTCTCAACTCCCGCTACCTGTGTAAGTACATACAAAGGCCGTGCTCCCCGGGGAGACGCCGTGTGTGAGGGGGTCTATATGTACAGTTTGTCAACAAAAAAAATTCTGGCTCCTAAATTTTTTGGCTGGCTCCTAGAGTCTGAACAACTTTGTCGACCCCTGCCTTAAGGAGACTTGTCAGTTCTTGTTCTTATTTTAATCTTGCTGCTCCCCTGAGTATTCCGGGTTTTTTTTTTTTTTGTGCGTGATATATATATATTTTTTTCATTCACCACAAATTTTAATTTTTAATGTTTAATGAACACATGCGGAGTTACCTGCGTGATTGGACGCAACGAAAAAATGCTGCAACCAAAGCACTGCTATAGACTGATCGTGGGCACATAGCCTTACCGTTACCGCTCACTACACAGTCAGTCATGAGAGCTCAATGGTTGAAGTTATGCAGCTGCATTGACACGCACCACAGTGCTCTTCCAGCCTGATGTGGATATGGCTTCTGCACTAAATTTCTCATGACTTTCCCATTGGATCTCTGATAAAATGTATCAATATTATTTGGCATCAAGTGCTATACAGCTATACCACTACTTCCATATGTAACAAGGTGCTGACAAGTTCCCTGTAAAACTGTATCTGATTTATTACATTGGCTCATATATTAGACGTATTGCATTTTGGTAGACTATTTGGTAGACCTATTGCATTTTGCTAGGATCAACCCTCCTAAGCAGTCTATATGGACGCGCAGGTCATAGGAAGCTGAAAAAAAATTACAAATTGATATCTGCGATCCTCTGTCCTATTTCTGAGAAATGCATGTTTTTCTTATATGTAAATGAGCTGTTAAGGTCTATGGGCCAGACATTATTTTACATGAAGTGGGTATTATTTGTGTGATAAGTAATGGCCGCTCTCTGCTCTCACTTCACTGCAGAGCTGTGTGTGATTATAACTGACACATCTGCAGGATCCTCTCAGCTTCAGCTTCCAGCTCACAGGCAGACAGTTATAATATTGTAGCAATGCAGCAGAGCTCAAAGAGCTGCAAAAATGTATTTGTAAGAAGACAAAGTTTATTTCTCCTGTTCTGTGTTGGGTTCATGTCTCACACTGGTAAATCCTCTTTATATTTATAATAATCCCTGGTGGTGGATTCTCAGGCAGATCTGTGTCCGGCCCATCGCCTGGAAGAGGTCATTTACATAAAAGAAAAACATATATTTCCCTGGAATAAAACATCAGATTACAGCTATAAAGGTATCATTGTATTCCGCTTCCTATGACCTTCATGCCCATATAGACTGCTTAGGAGGGTTGATCCTACTGACAGGTTTCTATTAACCCCTTTCTGATGTATGTGGTGATAGTACGTCCTTGTGCCCTGGGCCTATTGGCACAAGCGGTGCGGGGCAATCGGTGCTGGGTGTCAGCTGATTGTCACAGCAGACACCCGGTACTATGTGCAAGGAGCAGTCCCGCACCGCTCCCTGAAATTCTGCGATCGAAGTCGATCGCAGCATTCCGGGAGCAAGGGGAGGTAAGCGCCGATACTTACCTCCTCTCCGTCGTCCAGCAATGTCTGAGCCGGGTCTCGGTGGTTGCCATGGTGATCCGAATGTCGTCATGACAACATCCGGGTCACAATCCAAGTAACTTCTCCCTGTGCAGCGCTGTCAGTCTGGATAGCACAGGGATGCTGCTGCATTCTTAAGCTGTGCAAGCGATCAGAATGTAAAAAGTGAAAGTCCCATAGTGGGACTATGTGTAAAAGTAAGAAAAGTGTCAGAATGGGAAAAAAAAATTGAGAAAAAAAATGGGGGGGAAATGAAAAGAAATAATCAAAAAAATAAAATATACTGTATCCATAAATATTATGAAAAAAACACTAAAAGTACACATATGCGGTATTACCGTGTCCAGAACGACCTGACCTATAAAACTGTCCCACTAGTTAACCCCTTTAGTGAAAACGGTAAAAAAACAACAAAAAAAACAAAACGATGCTTTATCATCATACTGCCAAGCAAAAAATGCAATAAAACGCGATCAAAAAGACAAATGCAAATAAAAATGGTACCACTGAAAATGCCATACAGCTCCATCAGCCAAAAGATAAAAAAGTTATATCTCTCAGAATAAAGCGATACAAAAAAATATTTTTTCTATAAAATAGTTTGTGTAAAAGGGCCAAAGCATAAAAAACAATATAAATGTGATACCGCTGTAAACATACTGACCCAAAAAATAAAGCTGTCTTATCAATTTTACCACACGCGGAACGGCATAAAAAAAACAAAAAAAAAAACAATTCCGGAATTGTTGGTTTTTGTTTATTCTGCCTCCCAAAAATCGGAATAGAAAGCGATCAAAAAATGTCACTTGCCCGAAAATGGTACCAATAAAAACGTCAACTCATCCCGCAAAAACAAGCCGTCACATGACTGTTGGCTGAAATATGGAAAAATTATAGCTCTCAAAATATGGCGATGCAAAAACTAGTTTTTGCAAAAAAAAAAAAAAAATGTTTTTTTTTTTGCAAAAAATTTTTTTTTCTTTTAGTTTGACAGCTGTCAGTCATAAATACCCCATATAAATCTGGTATCACTGTAATCGCACCGACCCGAAGAATAAAGTCGTCTAATCACTTATATCGCACGAGGAAAGGCGTAAAAAATAAAGTATAGGGTTAGGGTTGGGCTAGGGTTGGGATTTTTTCAAAAGTAAAGAAAAAAAAAAAAAAAATGACGACGATATGGCGACCATGTTGAGCGCATGTGCTCGCTATTTGAGTTTCCATCGGGTGCCCGGGTATGCACCGAGTATAGCGGGTGTTCGAGTGACATGCTCGAGTCTCCGCCCCATATGTTTTGCAGCTGTCATACAGCCAAAAAAACCTTGTGGGGATTGTCTGCCATGCACGAGCGATCCCCGCATGTTTTTTTTTGGGTGTCTAATAACCGTGAAACATGCTGGGCAGGGACTTGAGCATCCGCAATACATGGTGCATACCCGAGTACCCGATGCAAACTCAAGTAGCGAGCACTTGCTCTCAAGACTAATCACAACTTAATTCAATATGATGACCTAATGTCATCAAATTCTTTGTCGTGCCTTAAAAATGTTCACTATACCCCTTGTTAAAATCCTTGAGGGGTCTAGTTTCCAAAATGGTGTCACTTGTGGGGGGTTTCCACTATTTAGGCGCATCAGGGGCTCCCCAAACACAACATGGCGTCCGCTAATTATTCAAGCAAATTTTACATTCAAAAAGTCAAATGGCGCTCCTTACCTTCTGAACCCTGCCGTGCGCCCAAAGAGTGGTTTTCCCCCACATATGGGGTATTGGCTTACTCAGGAAATATTGCATAACGTATTACATGGTGCAATTTCTCCTGTTACCCTTATGATAATGCAAAATTGGGAGCTGAAAAACATTTTTGATAGAAAATTGTATTTTATCGATCGTCCATGACAGTACCCCAAACGAGAGAGGAATCCGCCCTCCCAGGACAGGGAACCATCAGGCTTTAAAAGGGGCGGTTCCTCTCCCCCTGTCAGTTGGTTCCCTGCCTGGTACGGGAGCCTCAGGAACGGTGGTTCCAGGAGATAGTGGTTTTTTTTTTGTTTTTTTTTTTTACTTACTGTGAGCAGGAGCGTGGGCGCGGGGTAGGCCGGATCGGGCCCCGTGTTTTCCCGTCTCCTAAGGCTGCGACCCTGGGCGGGAGATGATCATCCTGAACTGGCGGCGCCATGCGATGGCTGGCGTCCACCGGGTGTCCGGGTCTGCACACGCACCTGGCATCGGGAGGGGCGGGCCAGGCGTCGAGTGCGCCGGACTGCCGGGAGCGGGCCTTCCGGGTCACGCGGATATCAGATGGGGGGCCGTGGAGTTCTGGAAGGGGCAGCCCCGGGATCCGGTCAGGTGACCCACCCGGACTTCCGGGTTTGATGATGCCGGGGAGAATCTGGAGAATAGATAAGGTGGACAGCGGAGCGTTGCCTCAGTTGCTCCAGCCAGCTTCCGCCAAGTTGCGGCACTACAGCGGCAGCATGAGTGGGACAGATGCTCCGGTGGAACCACAGCCTCAGATGGGGGGACACCGCAGTAGCAGCCATTCCTCCCACAAGACATCCAGAGGAGAATTGCCTCAGGACAGAGCTCCTTCCCTGGCTCCGGTACTTCAAGTCTGATGGGTGAGAGAGTTCCGTGAATGTATTTTTTCTTTCTAACTAAATGGTGTGTCCTGTCTCTTTTTCTTTAGACTCGGTAAAAATCTGGGAAATCTACTGCCAAAACTAAACATTTATTGTGTAGACTTTGTAAGCATAGGCTTCCGGACTCTTGGCCTAAGAAATTATGTAAAGCCTGTATAGAGCAGACTATTACGGAAGAATCACTGGCTTTTTCTTCCTCCCTACAATCCTTAGTTCGGTCGGAAGTGGAAAATTCCCTTAGGGTATTCTCCCAGGGAAGTCAGAGGCTACCCCGATCCTCTAATTTTATCTTCCCTGCCTACTGAAGAATCAGCTAAATCAGAAGGGGAATGTGAGTTCTCATGGGCTTCTTCAGAGTTTTTCGTCAGATGACGATTCCACCAGACGCCATTGTTTTTCAGTTGAAGAAGTGGGCAATTTGATTAAAGCCATCCGATCTACAATGGGTATTGAGGATGAGAAGATTCAGCCATCTAGGCTAGACCTAATGTTTGGAGGATTAGGGCAGAAGAAACATCACCCCTTTCCCCTTGATGAAAGGATTCAGGCCCTAATAACAAGAGAATGGAGTAAGCCAGATAGGAAAGGCGCCCCTACGTCTCTTTTGAAGCGTAAATATCTCTTTGAGGAGGCCTCCTGCTTTTCTTGGGATAAAGCTCCAAGACTGGATGTAGCAGTGGCAAAAGCTTCAAAAAAGTATTCTCTCCCCTTTGAAGATATGGGTCTGCTAAAAGATCCTTTAGATAAGAAAGCCTACCAGTTCCTTAGAAACACCTGGGAGTCGTCAGCAGGAGGACTGAAACCAGGAGTCGCTGCCATCTGTACAGCCAGGTCCCTTATGGTCTGGCTAGACCAACTCTCCAGTTAAAAAGCAAAGCCCCTAGAGCTTAGATCCTATCTTTGGTCCCAGTAATACAGGGGGCTGCAGCGTTTTTGGCGGATGCTGCTGCGGATTCCACCATTTTGACAGTAAGTTCCGCACCATCTTCCAATGCCGCCAGGAGGGCGTTATGGCTAAAAAGTTGGCCATGGGACCTTCAAACAAAGAACAGGCTAAATTGTCTCCCTTGTAAAGGGGAATTTTTATTTGGGGCCGCACTAGATGACATCTTAGAGAAAGCCGGGGATAAAAAGAAAACATTTCCCGATTTTTCCCTCCAAAAACCCTTTCGGACCAGAAAATACTCAAGGAAGTATTCCCGTAAAAGAGACCAGTAGGGTTGGTCAGAGCGTAGGAAAAGAGCTAAAGGTTTTATGTTTGCAGGGTCTGCCCGAGACCCCAGAAAAACCCCCAAGTGACTCCTTCCTCCAGGTAGGAGGTCGACTTTCTCACTTCCTCCCAGCCTGGACACATCTCTTCAAGCTGCTGGATCTGAAGCCTCATGAGAACAGGGCTCAGACTATGGTTTCCAAGCTTTCCTCCAACCAGGTTTCTTGTCACCCCTCCTCAGTCTTCACAGTATGAACAGCAGGCTCTGGAGGACAGAATTCAAGCTCTGGGACAAAGCTGTCTTGGTGCAGGTTCCGGCACAGGAGGAAAGAAGAGGTTTGTACGCTCACCTTTTCCTAATAAAAAAAACAAACAAACAGACGATTCTTTCAGAACCATTTTAAATCTAAAAGACATAAACAAATTCTTAGATGTCCCGACTTTCAAGATGGAGTCGATTGGATCTGCTATAAAGCTTCTCTTTCCAGGCTGCCACATTGCAGTTCTGGATTTAAAAGACGCATACTACCATATTCCCATTTGCAATCAGTCTCAACAATTTCTACGAATCGCAGTCCAGATGAACTCTCAGATCAAGCACTTCCAGTACCAGGCCCTTCCGTTCGGCATAGCTATTGCTCCTCGTGTATTCACCAAGGTTATTGAAGAAGTTTCAGCACATCTTCGAGAAAAAAAGGTGTTAATTGTGCCATACTTAGACGACTTCCTGATAGTTGGAAAGACAGCTCAGCATTGTGCGCACCAGGTCCAACAGGTACTCAGGATGTTGCAGAATCTGGGATGACTCATTAATTGGGAAAAATCAAGACTAACTCTGTTAACGTCCCAGACCTTCTTAGGTCTTATACTGGATTCAGGCAAGCAGGACTGTCATCTTCCTCAGGACAAAATAATGAGGATTCAGAGCCTAGTGTTGAATGCCATAGAGTCACCAACCATGACGTTAAGGAGAGCTATCTCTCTCCTAGGATCCCTTACAGCTTGTATCCCAGGGGTGCGATGGGCTCAGGCCCATACCAGGACTCTACAATGGGACATTCTGAAGAATCAGAAAACTCTCAATCAGAATCTGGAAGGAATACTGACCCTGCAGTCAGCCACACTGCAGTCTCTCCACTGGTGGCTGGACAGGTCGGTTCTGTCCACAGGGGTTCCCTGGTGGTCTCCAGTGACGAGGGTGGTTACAACCGATGCCAGCCCTTCAGGTTGGGGGGCCCTACTAGACCATCACATACTTCAGGGGTATTGGTAGCATTAGAAGAGACTATAAAGGGGTTTCTGCCACTCTTAGAAGGTCATCATGTCAAAATCTTGACTGACAATCAAGTGTCAGTAGCCTATCTAACCCACCAGGGAGGAACCCGATCGAGAACCCTGATAGAGGTAGCAGATCGGATTCTTCAGGTGGCACAAGCTCAGTGGGCCTCCATCTCGGCAGTACACATAAAAGGAAAGGTCAACAGTAGGGCAGACTTCCTCAGTCGAGTACGCCTTCACCAGGGAGAGTGGGTCCTAAGTCAGGCAATATTCCACCAGATCATGGACAGGTGGGGGGGTCCCCACAGTAGACTTGTTTGTGACCAGAGCCAACCGAAAACTAGAACGGTTTTGCTCCCCAGATCCCAGGGATCGTCCATTTGCGGCAGACTCCCTACTAGTCAAATAGAACTCCGGCCTAGCCTACGCATTCCCTCCACTCATATTAATTCCGATAGTCCTCCGGAAAATCTGAGAAGAAAGGGCTCGGGTGATCCTGATCGCCCCTTCTGGCCGAAGAGGCCTTGGTTTTTTTGGCTCCAGCAGATGCCAATATGCGATTCTTGGGTCCTTTCGGATCTTCCGGACCTCCTCTCCCAGGGGCTGGTTCATCACATGCTGACAAACTACATCTAACTGCCTGGAATTTGAGAGGCGGCTTCTGAGGAATAGGGGGTTCTCGGCTGAAGTGGCTTTAACACTCTTTAAATCTAGAAAGCCAGTAACTTCTCGAATTTATCACAGGACTTGGAGAAAATTCCTATCTATGTCAGGAGCATCCAAGTGGGGAAGCTCCAATTAATCTAATTTTAGAATTTCTACAGAACGGGGTACAGATAGGGCTCTGAGTAAGTACCCTCATAGTTCAGGTATCAGCCCTTGGAGCCCTTTATAACTTTAACCTAGCAAGGGATCCCTAGGTTTCTCTGTTTATAAAAGCATGTGCCGGATCGAAACCTATCCGTTTTATCGGTTCAGCCCCTTGGGATCTTAACCTGGTGCTCGCAGCTTTAACTGAATCCCCTTTGAACCCGTACAGGATGTCACTATTAAAGTCCTCTCCCTTAAAACAGTCCTCCTCGTAGCTTTAACCTCCGCTCGGCGAATAGGAGATATTCAGGCTCTCTCAGTAGACCCTCCTTTTACCCTGTTTCGGGATGACAGTAATTTTGAGACCTGACCCAGCGTACCTCCTTCTACGTTTCACCACGCTCAGGAGATGGTCCTACCCATTTTCTGCAGTAATCCCTCTAACGCTAAAGAATGGAAATTACACTCCCTAGGGGAAAAACCTAGAATCCACCAGTTCCTGGAGAAGGGATAGGTCCTTGTTTGTCTGCTTCCAGAGTCAGATGAGGGCCTCCAAAGCCACACTAGCTCGTTGGGTTAGGGAAGCAATTAGTTTAGCCTATTCTATTAGCGGCAATGAAGTGGAGAAGAATCTTAAAGCCCATTCCACAAGAGCCATGGCTACTACCTGGGCGGAAAGGTCAGGTGTTCAACCTTCAACTTACTATAGGCTTGACCTGTCTGGTACAGACATCACCTTTGGGAATAGGGTCCTGCAGGCGGTGGTCCCTCCCTAAAAGGTTTTTCACGTCTCTGTAAATCACTCGTTTGGGGGCTGTCATGGACGATCGATAAACACGTAATTACTTACCGGTAATGTGTTTTTTCGGAGCCCATGACAGCACCCTCATATTCCCTCCCATTGTTGAGGGTTTGTATCTTCACCTTCTCCTCTTAGTGCCTTATGTGTGATACACATGGTGTAGGGTTACGATGGACTAACAGTGTTCTTAAGTTTAGTTCTTCCAGTCTCTGTAACCAACTGACAGGGGGAGAGGAGCCGCCCCTTTTAAAGGCTGATGGTTCCCTGTCCTGTGAGGGCGGATCCCTCTTTCGTTTGGGGTGCTGTCATGGACTCCGAAAAAACACATTACCGGTAAGTAATTACGTGTTTTACGGTTCAATGTTATAAACTTCTGTGAAGCTCCTGGGGGTTCAAGGTGCTCCCCACACATCTAGGTAAGTTCCCTTAGGGGTCTAGTTTACAAAATGGTGTCACTTGTGGGGGGTTTCCACTGTTTAGGCACATCAGAGGCTCTCCAAACGCAACATGGCGTCCGCTAATTATTCAAGCCAATTTTGCATTCAAAAAGTCACACAGTGCCCCTTCCATTCTGAACCCTGCTGTGCGCCCAAACTGTGGTTTTCCCCCACATATTACACAAAAAATTTTGGGGTCCATTTTTTCCTGATACCCTTGCGAAAATAAAAAAAAAAATGGGTCTAAAGTAACATTTTTGTGAAAAAAGTTAAATGTTCATTTTTTTCTTCCACATTCCAAAAATTCCTGAAGGGTTAATAAACTTCTTGAATGTGGTTTTGAGCACCTTGAGGGGTGCAGTTTTTAGAATGATGTCACTTGGCTATTTTCTGTCATAAAGGCCCCTCAAAGTCACTTCAAATGTGATGTGGTCCCTAAAAAAGTGGTTTTGTAAATTTTGTTGGAAAAATGAGAAATCGCTGCTCAACTTTTAACCCTTATAACTTCCTAACAAAAAAAAATTGTTGGTTACAAAATTGTGCTGATGTAAAGGAGACATGTTGGCAATGTTATTTATTAACTGTCTTGTCTGACATATTAAGGGCATGAAAATTCAAAGTTTGAAAATTGGAAATTTTCAAAATTTTCACCAAATTTCCAATTTTTTCACAAATAAACGCAAGTGATATCGAAGAAATATGTCATGAAAAATATTCTCAGAATCAGGGGGATCTGTTGAAGCGTTCCAGAGTTCTTAACTCATACAGTGACAGTGGTCAGAATTGTAAAAATTGGCCTGGTCATTAAGGTGCAAACCACCTTGGGGGTAAAGGGGTTAAAGGGAATCTGTCCCCTGGTTTTGCTTTATCTGAGAACAGCATGATGTAGTGGCAGAGACCCGGATTTCAGCCCTGTATTGCTTACTGGGCTGCTTACTGTTATTTTGTTAAAATCACAGTTTTATTTGCTGCATATATATGGCAGTAATCTGAATGGTGAGCTCTGTATAACCCTGCCCACACTACTGATTGAAAGTTTGTGTGCACTGTGCATAGACAGAAAGCAGTCAGTCAGTGGTGGGGGCATTGCTTGACTACCTGGCAGCAGGTTTACTAGTCCCCTAGTGATGATCTCCTGCTGATACAACAGTGATTTATCAAAACTACAATAAGCAGCCCAGTAAATGACACATCCCTGAAATCAGGGTCTCTGTCTCTACATCGTGCTGCTCTCAGATTAGGTAGCACAAATCTTGTAGCAGATTCCCTTTAAGGTATTTACATCTTTCCAAAAACACACAGCCTGGTTATCTGTTTGTGCTCCTATTATTTTACTGTCGGTGTCCATATTTACATACTCAGCGTTATGGTAACTGAAGTCTCTGTTAGGACACGTGTGTGATCACGTCTTTTCCCTATAATGAATTAAATAACTAACAATGCTTTTTCTTTATGAAGAAGGGGGTTTGATTATTTTCTCCTGAATTATGGTGGACTATCATTATACAGGTTATCTACACGATTAAGAATATACAGTATATAAGCACATTCTAAAACCAAGTTCACACATAGCAGATTCCGCACCGGAAATAGGCAGTACAAGCAAATGGAGTTTTCAAAATCCCATTCACACTTTGCAGAAAAAATCTGCAGGAAAGTGAAAGCGTGGTGCGGATTTAAATACTGACCAAATACTGATAGTGGGGCCGTGGCCTTAGTGAAAAAATGAGACAAATTTTTTTTTTTTTTTTTTTTCTTCTCTTTCTCGTCTGAGAAAAACTGATAAAACGCCAGCCAGCTTCAGCGCAATGCTTACAAGCTAGACATCAGCAGTGGTCTGTCTCCTAGGCAACGAACTGTAAGCAAAAGTGTTAATATCTCAAGAACGCCTGCAAATTTGAATAGGTAGTTGATTGCAAAAGTGCTTGTTTTTACAAATATTATCCATCTACGAAGATGGCAATAACCTTTAAAGAAAAATTGTGCCCTGAATATTTCAAGGTTCAATTTTTATTGAAAGGTTAAATAATTTTCAATTACAAAAATACAAAAAAAAAAAAAAAAAAAATAGAATAGAATAACCAGGACAAAATCAGCATCAATATATCATAGAATAAAAAGTTATAGGAAGAAAAAAGAAGGAGGGGAACATATTGGGCCATCAGTATTACAATTATAAAGTTACTAAAATCCAATGGAAACCATACATAGTGCAGCCTGGTGTAGACCAACACGGAGCATAATCAGTACAGAGAAGAAAAGGGATGGTCACATCAGTCTGATGTAAGACGCTAGGCATCGGATTCGTGAAATTCAATCCAGTCTCACCGAGTTTCACAGTATCTATCACTGTCAGTGGGGGATTGTGCCTGGAATATTTCTCTGATAATGCTCCATTTTTGTCACCTGAACTTTGAAAGCAATCACAGGCCTCGGTGGCCCAGTGACAGACCAATGTAGAGATGTCATGACTGGTGCTAATTCAGACCATCACAGCGGCATGTGTCGGATCTATGGGAGTAACAGCAGGAGATTGCCTCAATTTGATGATCAATTTCCAGGGTAAACTTTTTATTTGGGACGGACTAAGTGTCTGATGGATTTTACTGCTATGAATCACTTCTGTGAGAATGGGGGATGCCTCACAAAGTACTGCATGGTATCCGTTCTTCTCAAACTGTAAGTGGCCATCACCAGTGTGGTGATTTTACAGTGACCCTCTGGTGAACAAACTCATTTTGATGATACATTAGTAATGTACAGTAAATATAGCTGTGTCTGTCTTCTGCCAGCATCCATCAATGATGGTCCCCGATTCTGTGTTTTGCAGAAGTCCTAACTGTTCTCTTCTGCGACACACAGAATCGGAAGGAGGAGCAGAACTGTAGGATGAGACGGCACCAGGAATGTTTCCTATACTTGTACAGCGTTTAGTCAGATTTTGCCTTTCAACTGGAGGGTCGCTTTAAGTGAGTCTTAGAAGGAATTTGACATTTTTTTGATACGGGCCAACCTCCCCCATCAAGAGGAATTGTAATATCCAATTCCTGGGATGTTGGTGTCATGGCTGGCTTAGCATTGTCCTCTTGCATGGTCTTATGAAGTATATTGTGAAGTACATGGTGGGGCTGTTCACTTAGGTTGTATTGTGCGCCTATTACCGAGTGACATTCTTTACAAATGTGACTGTTTATTTCACTTGTATTTACAGGTCACTGGTTCTGGTGGAAAGTCCAGTGCTCTCCCTGTGCTGGGGAGAGAGATTCTGAGAGATGGAGGACGAGCAAGCTCGTTACAGCCGTAGACTGGTATGTAGCACCCTCCTTCTCTTCTTGTGCAGTGATATGGTTTTGGCCACAAAGCAGGAAATGTGGTGAAGTAACTTTTACTTACGTGGTGGATGCATCAACCCTCCAGTGATCCTGTTGGTCTTTTAGCAGTCCTCCAATGATGACTTAGTGAGTGCTCATATGTGACTGCTGCAGTCTGTGCTTCCATCACCACAGAGGCTAGTAATTAGCATGTAGCTGAAATGGCTACAGTACAGCTACAAAAGACTGTCTGTATTTACCAGTCTAGTATAAATTATTTTATCACATCCTTTGATTTATGGATATTTGATAAATGTCTGAGAAGCATCTAAGGTTTGATATCTATGATTCGGCCTTTCAGAGACGCACTCTCCGTAGAAAGTATGAAGATGATGGCATTTCTGATGAGGAGATCGAGGGCAAGAGAACATTTGACTTGGAGGAAAAACTACGCAGCCCTAAGTATAACTCCAACTTCATCATCTACATGGAAGGCAAAGGTGAAAGCCAGAGCAGAATTAGTTCTTTACCTCATTACCCCCGCCCTTACCTTACTAATTAGCATCCATCTTCTGCTTCCAGACTTCAACATGCGATTCGTTCAGCAGGGTGGACTCAGGGACCCGCTGATCTTTAAAAGATCTGATGGGCTTGGCATCAGGTAAGTGGATTTTCTGTGGTCGTCATGTTTGCTAGATCTTTAGTAGGTATGTTTATAATGAGGATTGGGGTGTTTCCCGTGTCCTGTAAAGCTAACATTCTGTCTTTTTTTTCTAGAATGCCAGACCCCACCTTCAGTGTGAACGATGTCAAATTGTTTGTAGGTAAGTAAAGTTATATTATTTGATCTCTATTATTATTTAAGGAAATCCGTTGCATCAGCAGCTGGACACCTTCCTAGTGTAATTAACCTGCAGATCAACTCCATAGCTGCAGGTTAATAGTGTTATTTGATGTGACACATTCTCTTTAAATCCTTACTCTCTCACACTATACACCTATGCAAGCTTCGTCCCTTCTTTCTTAACAAAGGCAAGTCCTAGGGACAAATGGTCATTTCCTGCAGATGGCACCTGGGTCACCAGCGCTTCTGCGCTATGGAGAGTGCTATTTGCAAATCTGCACAATGATGAACATGGTTACCTTTCATGGACTGATATTATAGCTGCCAAAATATCCCTTTTGATTGGCAGGTTCCCTTTAAATCTATCACCAGGTTTGTCTCATTTGAGGGAAGTCCATCACCTTTCAGCATTCTGTAATGCTGTATATATGCCCTCAACCGGACCTGCAAGTAAAAGACCTTTCATTATACTCACCTATGGGGCGGTTGGGTCCGATGGGCGTCGCTGTGTTGGTCCAGTGCCTCCTCTCTTCTTCTTGTGAAATTTATCCTCCTGTGCTTCATGTGGATGACGCGTCCTACGTCATCCATGCAGTGTCCCCGGCATCGCGCTCCTGCGCAGGCGTACTTCTCTCTGCCCTGTCGAGGGTAGAGCAAAGCACTGCAGTGCGCAGGAAAAGGCCAAAGAGCCCCAGTGCATGCACATTGCAGTCTGGTTATGGCAGAGAAGTGCGCCTGCACAGGAGTGTGATGCCGGGGACACTGTGTGGATGACGTAGAAGGAGGACGGCATCATAAGAAGAGAGGAGCCATCAGACCCAACCGCCCCCAGGTGAGTATTATAAAAGGCCTTTTTCTTGTCTTGCAGGTCAGATCGGGGGCATATATACAGCATTATAGAAGGTTGTATATCAGGGCTGAAAGGTGGTGGCCTTACCTCATTACCAGGGACAAACCTGGTGACAGGTTACCTTTAAATCTGCCAATCAAAAGGGACATTTTGGCAGCTATAATATCGGTCCACGAAAGGTAACCATGTTCACCATTGTGCAGATTTGCAAATAGCCTTACCACATATGGGACAAACCTGGTGACCGGTTCCCGTTAAATAGTTATGCGATTATAAATTCCTTTACAACTAATGAGATTTTATGGTCAGATGTCTGAAAATGCTCCAAGGAGCTGTAACGTTAGTCTTATTTCTCAGACAGCTTTTCCAGGAACTAAGAAGGTAAAATACAGTATACAACTTGACAAAAAATAACCCAACCTCTCACTATTGTTTTTTTTTTCCACATAATAAAATACCGTACTCTTAAGTTTATGAAGTCGCCCCCTTTTTCTATAGTCAAACAATACAAAATTATTTTCCAACTTTTTTTTTCAATTGTAAAATCAGCCTTGCTATGCCATCTTTGGTGGTGAAGGAGAAATATCATTGTTTTGAGATGTTAATATCATAGTGAACATAATATTCGAAGGTGTCATTTCACTCATTTTAGAGCGATTGCCCTGCTAGATCTTATGCTAAGCTACAGCAGTAGATCTAAAATACTGAGATTTACCTCAAATTCCACAATTTATTTTCCACGTTTTCATATAATCACTTCATAGCCCTTCTTTTTACAATATAATCTGTTACGTAGTTCACCCTCTGTCTGTAGGTCACTTTAACTTAAATATTCTGTGCCACGTGCAGGAGAATATATAGTTTATCTACTGGACATGTAATAACATGTTATTTTCCAGGGAGCAAGCGTATTGTGGATGTTATGGATGTTGGCACACAAAAAGGAATTGAAATGACCATGGCACAGTGGGCGAAGTACTATGAAACTCCTCAAGAAGAACGGGAGAAACTGTACAATGTGATAAGCCTGGAATTCAGCCATACCAAGCTGGAGTACTTGGTTCAAAGACCAGCCACGGTTAGCGGCATGTCTCAAATCTTACTGATTGTGATTTCTCTAGAGTTTTCATTATTTTTTTTTTTTTTATCATTGCATCTAAATGTGTGGTTGGCAAAAGTGCCTTTTTTAACCTGTTCCCTCTCAATAACATAATACTACGTGATAGTGGGGATGTACGTAGTGGGTTCAGAACATGAGCCAGCTCCACATAGAGTAGGTGCTGGTTGTGTTATGCTGCCAGAATATGATTTTAACAGTATCACTCAAAGCTAGGCCTGATCGCTGCTTTTAATCTTTGGCAGTGATATTTAGGTGGGGTTTTCGTACTGGGGCCCCTCTGCCCGTATTTTTTTCCCCTGCAAATATGTTTAGGTGTGTTGATGGGTTTCCATGTCACCTGGAGGCCTTCTCTAGGTCCCTGTTGCTGCCATCTAAGTATTCAGTGCTCAGTTACATAGGAACTATTGCCACTAAAGTATTGCAGTATAGTACATGTAAGTGATTACACTATGGGACTCAAACGTACAGGGACAAATACAAGAATTAAAAAAACTTTTTTTCCCCACTTTTATCTATAAAGAAATATTTTTGTTATTGCCACTTCTGAAAAAGTCATATTTATCAAAATATAGAATTATTTCACCTCCAAAATTGTCATTTTTCAGTTTACATCTGTCCCACAAAATGGTGTCGTTAGCAAACACAGCTAAGCACGAAATAAATGAGCCTCCACACAACTCTTTTGACAGATAAATAAAAAAGTTACAGGTCTCAGAGAATGGTGACACTTAAAGAGGACCTGTCAACTTGCTAAAAAAATTAAATACTTTGTAAGAATCCCTGAACTCCCTTTATTCTTCAGCTTTTTTTTGTTTTGCGCTGCATAGATTAATTGCTGAGATATTCAAATTTGTTGCTTTTGGAGTGCAATATCTGAAATCTCTGTTTGTAGTTCAACTGGGCGTTTCTATAAAGTATTCTCCGGTGGCATGTGCTTTCATGCCCTCCCTCCCAGACGCTGCCAATCATAGCTTCGCAGCTGATTTAGTAGTAGCTGCCGAGCTGTGACTTTCAGCGTCTGGGAGGGAGGGATGAAAGCACATGCCACCAGAGAATACTTTATAGAAACGCCCAGTTGAACTACAAACAGAGATTTCTGATGTCAGGAACAAGCTGTCAATCAGCATAACTGCCTGTGTCGGCAGAGTAGGAAGAGCTGCTCTGCTAAGTGCAGAATTGAAGCAGCAGACATCATCCCCATGCAGTTAGCAACTACCTGCCTGTTAATTTTTAGGCTCATAGTAAAAAAAAAAAGTCTTAGATAACCCCTTTAACAATATGATTCTCCAACGTAAGAGCTGCAGTTCTATCGTTTTGACTCTTCTTTAGCAGAGTTTACATGTACTTTTTTTTTTTTTTTTTTTTTTTTTTATAGTTTTGATAGGTGAGACTTTTATGGACATGAGGATATAAAATGTTTTTTCTCAATTTTCTTTTCAAATTTCTTTAGTTTGGAATTGGTGAAATCAGGTGATTTTTGAACCACTGTTAATGTTTTTTAACCACTTAGTGACCAGGCCAAATTTTTGAAATCTGACCAGTGTCACTCTATGTAGTAATAACTCTGAAATGCTTCAACATATCCCATTGATTTTGAGACTGTTTTTTCGTGACACATTATACTTTATGATTGTGGTAAATTTAGGTTGATATGTTTTGTGTCTATTTATAAAAGTATCAGAAATGTGCCAAATTTTTCAAAAATTTACATTTTCAAACTTTGAATGGCTATCCCTTTAATCCAGATTGTCACACCACAGAAAGCATTAATAAATAACATTTCTCTCCATGTCTGCTTTACATCAGCAACATTTGTAAAGTGTTGTTTTATTTTGCTAACATTTTAGAAAATTGAAAAATGTAGCAGCAGTTTTCTTTTTTTTTTTTAAAGGAAATTTACAAAACTTATTTTTTTAGGGACCTGTTCAGTTTTGAAATGACTTTGGGGTTCTATATATTGGAAATACCCAAAAGTAATACCATTTTAAAAACAGCACACCTGAACCTATTCAAAATGACTTTCAGGTAGTTTATTAACCCTTTATGTGCTTTTCAGGAATTTAATGTAAAGTGTCATGACAGGAATGAAAAAATTTATTTTTACCACCTAAATGTTTCTAACTTTTGAACAGGCCGCTATAGCTGGAAGACTTTAAGACCGTTATTTGGCTATGAACTGCCTTGGCAAACATCAGGGCTTTCAGCCATTTTTACATATACCAACTTTTTTTAAAGAGGTTGTCCTCTACTTTATCATTGATGACCTATCCTTAGACGTAGATGGACATTTATCATCTAGCTTAAGACTAGATATGTGATTTAGAGTTTGTTTTTGAAATAACACTCAATAATCTGCATGAAATATATACTTATTTTATCATTTCAATCATTCTTTCCCCTATTAGCAAAGCAGATGGTAATCCCGGGGTGTTCAGCCATGGTCCCCATGCTTTCTCGTATCTATGCATAGTTTTCCTTTTTCTGTAAATTCCTTTTTTGAGTCTTATTATTGTATTTATTCTATTTTGGAAATCTTAGACAGTGGGAGGAGAATTCTGTACCCAGTGAGGGGTTATATTTTTCTGGCTTGAAATAAAATTTGTGAAATACCAATTTAAATTGGGTAATTTTCCATTTCATACTCCAGTAACCCCAAACACACACATTCTAGAATCTATCTGCAGGTTTACATTATAAGCTTTATGTATTATAGCATTTATCCCATTTAAAATGCACCCAATGCTGAGCATTTCCACATCATATTCATTAAGTGGGAATTTTCTGCATTACATCTTGGACATCTATCATCTAATCATAATCCTATTTTATTTAGAAAACTGGGGGTCCTATACTTTCTATGTATAAGATAAATCTGTAATAGCCTTTGTGCTTCACACAGCGGCAGATGAGTAATTTCCAAGAATGTATTCCATTGGCCCTCAGTCACAGGGCCTAGGCCTTCTTCTCATTTATCTTTCATTTCCAAGAAAAATTTCCTCAAATATTCTAATGTTTAAGATTTATAGATGAGAGCTATTAACCCATTTCTGACATTGTGCGTAATAATACATCTCTGTGCCCTTGACTTTATGGACCAGGTACGTATTATTACGCACAGGCGATCATGCCCGCACACAGGCTTGCGGGCGCGATCGCCGCCTGGTGTCAGCTGATTCTGGCACTCAGTGACAGGAGCGGTGCTCGCACCGCTTCTGACACTTTAACCCCCTAAATGCTGCAGTCGGTGCGATAGCCGCATTTAGCGAGCGAGTAGAGGGACAGAAGCCCCTCTGTTCTTGGATTGGAGATCCCTCGCCGCCAGCATGGAAACCCGATCGTTGTCATGGTGACCCAATGTCGTCATGACTACATCTGAGTCACCAGACACCAGCGAGTCACTTTGATCATGCGCAGTGCATGATCAAAGTAACTTGCGTCTGCAACACTGACTGGTTATAATGTATAGCAGTGATCCTGCACTGCTATACATTATATTCAATCTGTTTTATTAAACATTAATTATTGATATACATTTTGCAAATCAAAAAATATATTGAATTCAATTTTGAAGAAACCTAACAATATAGAAAATGTCCACAGTTCAAATGAGATCACCTCAATATCAATTTCAATTCACATTGTAATACCTTGAACATCATATTGTTTATGTAATAATCACCAATAAGAAGTTCTTATGTTGAGGTAAGTTCTATATTATGTCTGAAGAAATCATATAAAGAGAAGAAGAAAAAAAAGAGAAAAGAGAAAAGACATAGGGACGAGGGATGGGGAGGGGGGTGGAAGGTCCTTCTGAATTTATCGTTGGATCAATTACATTCTGCAGAAAGGTCTTCCATTCTACAGAAATTCACCATTTCATTGTACCAATCCAATATGCTAGGTGGGTTTTTAAGTTTCCAAAACCACAGGATTACTGTCCGTGTCGCTGTTAAAAGAAAGACCTACTTTGATTTTGCTTGAGTACCTTTTGAAGAAGGGAGAATTGACAGGAGACCTATTTGGGGAGACCTTGTTACTCTGTTACCTTTGATACGTTGGTAATTATCGAATACCTTCTCCCAAAATGGTTTAATTCTAGAACACTCCCACCAGATATGAATCATGGAACCCACTTCACATTTACATCTCCATACATTTCTGAAACTGTAGGGAATATTGCATTTAGAAGGGAAGTGATACCATCGTGTAAGTATTTTATAGTTCTTCTCTTGTGCACTCCTAGCATTAGTGTGCTTATGTGAAGAGAAACCCTTTTGTCTATTCAAGAGGGGACAAACTAATCCCCAAGTCCCTCTCCCATGCTTGCTGATATGCCAGCTTCTCCGCTCCCTCCTCTCTACCCAATCCCTCATAGATCACAGAAATGGTGTGAGTCGGTCCATTTTCCTGAAGGAACACATTCTCAAAGAAGGTGTAGTTTGAGAGCCAATTTACATTAGGGTTATGTGCTACTAGAAAGGATCGCATTTGTAAGTATTCAAGCCATTTGATTTTTTACATTTGGAGACTTTATTTGGAAAGATACAAAAGAAGGTATCATACCATTTTCCAATGTTTGAAACAATCGGGTGTCCTCCACTACCCTCCGACCGAGGATGGACCCTGGTAGAAAGGAAGGGTTATAAAATATTGATGTGAGTCAACTAATAGTTTTATCTTTGAACACTTTTTTCCTCAGGGAATGCCGTGTTCTAAGTGTTTCCCTAGTTAATTTGCACTTGACCAAGGTCACGGAGTCTTCTTGGCACCATGGTAGATGTCGTAGAGGGACTTCTAAGCCTTCCTGTTCCACCCTTTGTTTAGTTTCTGCATAAAAGTGCCAATCTAGGATCCTCAGCAAGGCGGAGGCCTGAAAATAACTCTTGAAATTTGGAAGGCTTGCACCACCCATTGATTTTTGACGAGAGAGTGTCTGTATGTTTATGCGAGGTTTAATTTTACCCCAAATGAATTTAATCATAGCTGACCTTAGTTTACAAAAGAAACTATGAGGAGGAGAGATCGGGACTGTTAGAAAAATGTGCAAGAAACGCGGTAAAATGTCCATTTTGATGGCATTGTTTCTTCCAAACCAAGATAGCTTCAATTTACCATATTTCAGTAGATCTCCATATGTTTTTTTCATTAAAGCTTTTGATGGTTAAGCTCAAATAATTTATTAGGATCCAAGGGAATATGGACCCCTAAATATTTCAATGATTCTTTCTGCCATTTAAATAGAATTATAGTCATAACTTGTGAGACTTCAGTCTGTGGGAGAGAGATGTTCAAGGCCTCTGGATTTAGAGTAATTGACTTTAAAATTACTGACTGCTCCAAACTTATCAAATTCTTTTAGAATCATTGGAAATGTTATTTGTGGTTGGGATACATATAGAAGTAAATCATCTGCATACAGAGCTGCTTTATAAGACTTAGATCCCACTTTGTATCCGTGAATATTGGGATTATTTCTGAGAGCTTTGGCCAGATGCTCCATTACCACTACATATAGCAATGGAGATGGGAGGCACCCTTGTCCAGTTCCATTGTTAATTGCAAATGGAGCAGAAAGAGAATTATTTTCTCACTCTTGCTGTTTCAGTAGGTAGCAAGGGCCCAAACCTATCTGTCTTAAAGCTTCCTCCATGAACCCCCAGTGAACTCTATCGAAAGTCTTCTCTGTGTCTACAGATAGAAGACCTAGTGGAGTGGACCCAATTCTTGCTTTAGAAATAATGAGTAGTGTCTTAATGGTATTGTCCTTTGACAAAGCCTACTTGATCATTATTAACTAAAGAGGGGAGTAAAGGAGCTAACCTATCTGCCAAGTCTTTTGAAAATAATTTATCTATATTTAATAGAGAGATTGGTCTAAAATTTGCAATTATTGAGGGGTCTTTACCTGGCTTGGGGAGAACACTAATGTGTGCCTCTAGAGATTAAGGGGCAAATCCAATATTTCCATCAACTGCATTAAAGGTTTTAGCCATTATTGGAGAGAGTTGCTCTCTAAACGGTTTGTAAAATGCCGGGGTAAAGCCATCTGGGCCAGGACATTTACCTGACGGGGAGGCTCGTATCGCAAAATCAATTTCTTCTATGGATATCATCTCTTCCAGAGTTTCCAACATTGAGTCACTCAACATGGGCAGAGGCGTCTCCTGGATGTATTCTTTAATCTTATTGGAGCGATCTGAGGGAGACATGTCTGCAAATTGGTTCTTAATGTTGTTTAGATTCTCATAGTAAGACCTAAAAAGATCTACATTAAATGGCAAATGAGGTTTAACGAGGAGAAATGTAAGGTCATACATATGGGAAGGAAAAATGGAAGTCACCAGTACTCACTGAATGGGAAATCATTGGGGAATTCAGAGATGGAGAAGGACTTGGGCATCTTGATTGATAGCAAACTAAATTGGAGCGCCCAAAATCAGGCCGCTGCTGTAAGGGCAAACAGGGTAATGGGATGTATCAGAAGAGGTATAGCTGCAAAGGATGAGAACATTGTTCTTCCACTGTACAAAGCACTGGTCAGACCACACTTGGAATACTGTGCTCAGTTATGGGCCCCAATATATAGAAAGGATATAAATGAGCTTGAAAAGGTACAAAGGAGGGCAACAAAATTAATAAAGGGAATGGAGGGACTGCAATACCCAGAGAGGTTGGCAAAACTAGGACTATTCAGCCTGGAAAAGAGAAGGTTGAGGGGGGACATAATAAATGTGTACAAATATGTTAGGGGACAGTATAGAGATCTTGCCCGGGATTTGTTCAAAAGGAGGGATATTACGGTAACAAGAGGGCACTCACTAAGACTGGAAGAGAAAAGGTTTCAGCACCAGCATAGGAAGGGGTTCTTTACGGTAAGAGCAGTGAGAATATGGAATTCACTGAGTGAGGAGACGGTAATGTCGGATTCACTACACCAGTTCAAGCGGGGACTGGATGCATTTCTAGATACCAGGCAGATTTCAGCGTATACTTAAAAATAAAATAAAATAGTAGGTTGATACAGGGATTTATTCTGACTGCTGGTTTCAGAGTCAGGAGGGAATTTTTCCTCAGGTGAAGATTGGCTAAATCAATTGGGGTTTTTGCCCTCCTCTGGATCAACTTTAGCAATTACAGAACTAACAGGTCGAACTTGATGGACGCAAGTCTTTATTCGGCTTTACAAACTATGTTACTATGTCTGGGATTATGTTCATCCCTACCCTCCTTCCATCTGACATATGGGATAAATGTACCTGTCATACGTGGGTGGAGCAATTTGGCCAGTGGTCTCCCTCATTTATCTGAAAAGTCGTAGAAAAAGCGTTTTGATTTTTCTCTGGATTGCAAATATTTTTTATCTAAGATTCCTTTTAATTCGTTTCTTTTCTTTGCCAACTCAACAAGGGTGGAGGCATGGAGATTTTGTTTATGTAAAATTTCAAGGGAGTGAATTTGATTTTAATAAATCTTCAACTTTCCGAGCCCTCTCTTTCTTTAACCTTGAACCATGCTTTATCAGGATCCCGCTCATGCCACATTTCAAAGTCTCCCACTGTAAAGGGATTGAGGTTTGATCAGAAGCATGTGTTTGGATAAGAGTCGCCTTAACATCTTTGTTAAGGTTATCATTCAATCTCCAAGTTAAAGAGCGTTGGGATGAAAGAGATGGTGTCAGAAAAACCGGAGCTTGGTCAGATCACAAAATATCACCCGATTGTGGTCTCGGGTTGCCAGGACAAAGCGTGATGGCTTAAAAGAAAGGGGTCTATGCGACTATATGAATTATGTATATGCGAAAAATACGTGTAATCCTTACCCTGAGAGTTCATAACCTGCCAAACATCGGTCAGTTGGAGGGCCCTTTTGAAAGATCAAAGCTGTCTCACCGGGACTATTCCCCTACCCAAAGAGGTATCTACTTTTGGGTTCATGGTAAAATTGAAGTCTCCTCCTGCAATCACTGTACCTTCTAAGAAATTAGACAATGCAGTTAAGAACGCGCGGCATGGAATAATCTGACCGTTATTAGGCAGATACCAATTAGCAATTGTGTATATTGAATCTACAATTTTTATCTTGAGAAATACGTATCTGCCTTGTGTATCGTTAAGTGTGTCCATTAGGTAGAATGCTAATGATTTATGGATTGCGATGGAAACCCCTTTGGATTTTGCTTCAGGATTTGTACTATGAAACCAGTTATTTTAATATCTATCTTTTATCTTAGGAACCTGATCAGATTTAAAATGTGTCTCTTGTAACATGAGGAAATTAACCCTTTGTTTGTGCATGGAGTACAGAATCTGAAAACATTTCTGAGGAGCATTGAGGCCTCGAGCATTTAGAAAACAGAATTTGACTGTGTTCATTTTGAGGACCAGGGATTAGGTCTGAGGGAAGATTAGTGAAAGAGAGAAAGGGGGGAAAAAAAAAAGAAAAACTTGAGAGAGACAGGTTTTTCTATCTGAATAATGAAAACTCCTTCCTCTTGGAAAGAAAAAAAAATAGGAAAGGAGGGAAACAACACAAAAAGAGAGAAGAAGAAATCAGTTGGGAGCTTTCTCCAACCACAAAGAAAGTCCTCAAAGAGGAGGACTACTAGGGAAAAATAGAAAATTCCACACTCGTCCAGCGGAATGTAGATACCCTTAGTGGAAACACGCTTTCTATGGAGATTTTCATATTGCGACTTCCATTTCTCATGCCAAAATTGTGTCTTCCTTTTTTGAGGGCTAGGTGTGTCATTCCTTCCAAGGCCTCTCGGAAGGCCCGGCCACTCTGATGGAAGCACTTGGACTGATGGAATTCCCAGTCAATTAGTGAACGTTGACAAATCTCCCAGATTTCGGAAAACATGTAGAGTTCCAGATTGTCTCACTTGAAGTCTAAAAGGAAAGCCCCGGGAATAGAGGATTTTATATTGTCTCAGTATGTCGAGCAGGGGCTTCAGGGCACGTCTCTTCTGAAGTGTGCGCCAGAACAGGTCATGCTTAATCTGAATAACATGTTCATTAAAGATAGGTTCCAATGCGGGGCTTTAGAATGTTCTCCTTCACTTTATATCTATGTATCCGGCATATGACATCTCTAAGTCTGTTTATATCAGTAGACTTGGGTCCCAAGGATCTGTGAGCCCTGTCAAATTCTATGTCTGAGTCTTGTGGTAGATTTAGTATACTGTAGAATTTAAGATACAGCTTAAAGATTCCTCCAGCTTATTCTGTTCCACGGTCTCTGGTAGCCTCTAATTCTGATATTATTGTGTCTCCCTCTATTTTCTATATTGTCCACCAGATCAGACAGGTATTCCAATTGGTGTGTAATCTCTGAGAGATGGCTCTGTATGGCTTTTATCATTAGTCATCCTTTCAGATAGCTGCTGAAGTTCCCCTCTAATAGTAGCAGTCTCAGCCTAGAGATATAGTTCCCCATATCTTCTTTTGTGGGAATAGCGCATATTTGAGCCTTAAGATCCTCATATCCTCCCATACAGTCTGTGCCTGAATAGATACATTGCCTGCCAGGCCCTCTGAGTGAACGGGAATGCCACAGGACAAATCCCTCAGCCTGTGCAAGGAGCTGCTCACTGCTTGTGAATAAGAAGCATGAGATGCCTCCCTCTGCCCCTGGCCATCATCTTTAGAAGCCTGTATCATGTAAGTCCCGACAGTATTATTTATGCAACTCGCGGTCCCTGATGTAGATAATGCTGCTCCTCCATCTTCTTTCCAGTCAGAAAGCTTGCTAACTCCGATGTGTGGCCCGCAGAACTCCTCAAATATCGGGAAATACCCGTCACAGGCACCACCGAGGGACGTCTATTTGCTTGGTTGACTTTGGGACGCTTCTTTGCTGACATTTGGTGGTAAATAGTGTTTCTTAATTGGGTCTGCAGACATCACCCAAGCAGGGGCTGAACTGCTGCACGTCCTCACTCCTCCATAGCCAGGCCACGCCCCCTGCTATACATTATTACTCCGATCAGACTGCAGAAAGTGAAAGTCTCATAGTGGGGACTAAGTAAAAAGTAAAAAAAAAAAAAAAAAGTAAAAATATTTTTTAATAAATATATATATATTGCACCCATAAATAAATAGTACTATGAAAAAAAAAAAAAACAATAAAAGTACACATTTGGTATCACCGCATCCGTAAAGACTTGACCTATAAAACAGTCCCACTAGTTAACCCCTTTAGTGAACACGGTAAAAAAATAAAAAGAGAAGCAAAAAACGATGCTTTATTATACCGCCGAACAAGTGGAATAAAATGGGATCAAAAAGACTAATGTAAATAAAAATAGTACCGCTCAAAACTTCATCTTGTCCCGCAAAAAACAAGCCGCCATACAGGTCCATCAGCCGAAAAATAAAAAAGTTATAGCTCCCAGAATAAAGCGATGCAAAATTTTTTTTTTTTTCTATAAAACTGTTTTTGTGTAAAAGCGCCAAAACATGAAAAAACTATATAAATGTAGTATCACTGCAAACGTACTGACCCGAAGAATAAAGCTGCCTTATCAATTTTACCACATGCAACATGGCATCACTCCCCCCCTCCAAAAAAAAAAAAATCCTGAATTGTCGGTTTTTGTTTATTCTGCCTCCCAAAAATCGGAATAGACAGTGATCAAAAAATGTCACATGCCCGAAAATTGTACCACAAAAATGTCAATTTGTCCCACAAAAAAAACAAGCCTTACATGACTTTCGGCCGAAATATAGAAAAATTATAGCTCTCAAAATATGGTGATGCAAAAACTAATCTTTGCAAAAAAAAAAGCGTTTTTTTTTAGTGACACAGCTGCCAATCATAAAACCCTTTTTTAAATCTGGTATCCCTGTAGACCCAAAGAATTAAGTCGTCTAATCATTTGTACCGCACGAGGAACAGTGTAAAAAGTAAATAAAACCAATTCTTCACCTGCTGCTGATTTTGTTCATTCTGCCTCCCAAAGATCGCAGTCAGGTGCTGAGCCACATCCATTCTGCGCTGAGCGCTTACACCGGGGTTTCCGTGTAAATCTCTGAAATACGTGATTAAGAAGGAACCCCCGGCGGAAGATTCCCTGTAATGAGGCAATTGGAGGCACAGTCGACGCTGTCTGGCCTGTGATCCCACGGTGTCCGTCTTTCTATTAGGCGTGCATAAAAGTGCCGTCAGCCACAGTTTTGTGAACCTCTGAAAAAAAGGATACCGCTAATAGGCCAAATGGAGTCCAGAGTAACTCTGCTGCCTCATTATAGTGAATGGATCCCTCGGGATAGGGTTAGGGTTGGGGTTAAGATTTTTTCAAAAGTAAAGAAAAAAAAATGATGACGAAATGGCGATTAGTGTTGAGCGCAAGTGCTCGCTACTTGAGTTTTCATTGGGTGCTCGAGTATGCGCTGACTATCGCGGGTGCTCGAGTGGCATGCTCGAGTCCCCGCCCTTTGTTTCGCGGCTGTTATACAGCCAAAAAAAAAACATGCAGGGATTGCCTGTTATACATGACCAATTCCCGCATGTTTTTTTTTGGGTGTCTAACAACCGTGAAACATGCGGGGTGGGGACTCGAGCATGTCACTTGAGCACCTGCGATACTTGATGCATACCCGAGTACCGATGCAAACAAAAGTAGCGAGCACTTGCGCTCAAGACTAATGACAACTTATTCAATATGATGACCCAATGTTATCAAATTCTGTGTTGTACCTCTGGGTTCAAAATGTTCACTATACCCCTTGATAAAATCCTTGAGGGGTGTAGTTTACAAAATAGGGTTCTTTTATGGGGGGTTTCCACTGTTTAGGCACATCAGGGGCTCTCCAAACGCGACATGGCGTCAGCTCTCGATTCCAGACAATTTTGCGTTCAAAAAGTCACACAGTGCTCTTTCCCTTCTGAACCCTGCCGTGCGTCCAAACAGTGTTTTTTCCCCATCTATGGGGTATCTGCTTACTCAGGAGAAATTGCACAACAAATGAATGGTATGTTGCAATTTCTCCTTTTACCCTTATGAAAATGCAAAATTGGGAGCTGAAAAACTTTTTTGTGGGAAAAATTTTAAAATTTTATTTTTATGGCTCAATGTTATAAACTTCTTCTGTGAAGCACCTGGGGGTTCAAGGTGCTCACCACACACCTAGATAAGTTCCATGAGGGGTCTAGTTTCCAAAATGGTGTCACTTGTGGGGGGTTACCACTGTTTAGGCACATCAGGTGCTCCCCAAACGCGACTTGGCGTCCACTAATTAGTCAAGCAAATTTTACATTCAAAAAGTCAAATGGCGCTTCTTCCCTTCCGAGCCCTGCAGTGCGCCCAAACAGTAGTTTTCCCACACACAGTGGGTATCTGTGTGCTCAGGAGAAATTGCAAAACAAATTTTGGGGTCCATTTTTTCCTGTTACCCCTGCGAAAATAAAAAAAAAGTGGGTCTAAAGTAACATTTTTGTGAAAAAAAGTTGAATGTTCATTGTTTTCTTCCACATTTCAAAAATTCCAGTGAAGCACCTGAAGGGTTAATAAACTACTTTAAATTAATGTGGTTTTGAGCACCTTGAGGGGTGCAGTTTTACCATGGTGTCACTTTTGGGTATTTTCTGTCATAAAGACTCTTCAAAATCACTTCAAATGTGATGTGGTCCCTGGGAAAAAAAAAAAATAATAATAATGTTGTAAATTTTGTTGGAAAAATGAGAAATCGCTGGTCAACTTTTAACCCTTATAACTTACTAACAGAAATTTTGGTTCCAATATTGTGCTGATGTAAAGTAGAGATGTGGGAATTGTTATTTATGAACTATTTTGTGTGACATATCTCTCTGATTTAAGGGCATGCAAATTCAAAGCTTGAAAATTGCAAAATTTTCAGCATTTTCCGTTTTTTCCCCTCCCCTCACAAATAAACGCAAGTCATATCAAATAAATTTTACCACTAACCTGAAGTACAATATGTCACTAAAAAAAATTTCTCAGAATCAGTGGGATCTGTTGAAGAGTTACAGAGTTATTACCTCCTAAAGTGATACTGGTCAGAATTGTAAAAATTGGCCTGGTCATTAACGTGCAAACCACCCTCGGGGGTAAAGGGCTTAAACTTTTAGAACAGACAAACTCAAATACACAGAGGGGTCAAAATTAAAAACTTAAATTGCGGGCCAGCCTTAATATTTTTTAAAAAAATGTCAACAATTAAAGTGCACCTGTCAGCAGGATTGTGCTCAGTAAACTACATACAGGTCAGTGAAGGCACAGTGAGCTGTCATAAGAGCACACAGATGAATATGTAAGCAGAGCACCAGATAGAGCCCACTCCACAGGACCCCCAGAGCACGAGCATATCATTATCTCCAAACTGAAAGTAAAGATTACACAAGAACCACAGGACGGACTTCATCAACCTAGGCATCCTATTAATCAGTGTAATCTCGCTCACCTGACAATGTATGTAGATTACTGAGCACAATCCTGCTGACAGGTGCGCTTTAAAAAAGTTTGTTCTTGTCTAATATGGAAACAAACTTAAAAGGGTTGTCCCACCAACAAAGTACATTTTAATTAATAAATCTTAAGATACAGACCACATGAACAGAGCATTGGGTATTTCCTCGCGGGCAGGGGCGTACAAATCATGGCATCCCATCGCAGAAGCTCTAATTGGGCCCTGCCACCTCCAAAAAAAAACTTTAATATGCTTCTGTGACCCCATTGAATATCTCACAACTTTGCAGCCCTTACAAAGTAATTTTCCTCCTATTGAAGCCCCTAGATTGCCGTTTCTTTGCCCCCATGAAGTATGATGCCAACAAATGTGACCCCCAAACACAGTATAATTTCCCCACAGTGAATTCCCCCACAGTACACTACACACGAATCGTATGATCACCCTACTGTACCCTCCTCAAGTCCCCTGGCAAAGTATGATGCCCCAACTGTGATCCCCACACAGTCCTCCACACAGAATAATGGGCCCCACACAGTCCTCCACACAGAATAATCAGCCTCCCACATAGTCCTCCACACAGAATAATGGCCTCCCCGCGTAGTCCTCCGCTCAGAATATTGGGCTACCCGCGTAGTCCTCCGCTCAGAATATTGGGCTACCCGCGTAGTCCTCCGCTCAGAATATTGGGCTACCCGCGTAGTCCTCCGCTCAGAATAATGGCCCCCCTGCATAGTCCTCCACCAGGGCTGTGGAGTCGGTAAGCCAAACCTCTGACTTTGACACTGACTCCACGACTCCGACTCCCTCATACATGGCTCATGTTTAAGTGATAAATTTACAGCACAGATTCTTCTCAGCTAAAAGTCTAGACCAGTAGATCAGGAATAGGACAGACATTTATAGGACATTTCATAACTTTCCCAAATTCTTATGAAAAAATATTCCCCACAAACTGCTTTGAACTACTGTACCCCATTTATGATATATTTTAGGAGTTGGAGTCGGTCCATTTTATACCAACTCCGACTCCACCGCCCTGTCCTTCGCTCAGAGTAATGGGCCCCCCCGCATGGTCCTCCGCTCAGAATAATGCCCCCCCCCGCATGGTCCTCCGCTCAGAGTAATGGGCCCCCCCGCATGGTCCTCCGCTCAGAATAATGCCCCCCCCCCCGCATGGTCCTCCGCTCAGAGTAATGGGCCCCCCCCCCCCCCCGCGTAGTCCTCCGCTCAGAGTAATGGGCCCCCCCCCCCCGCGTAGTCCTCCGCTCAGAGTAATGGGCCCCCCCCCTGCGTAGTCCTCCGCTCAGAGTAATGGGCCCCCCCCTGCGTAGTCCTCCGCTCAGAGTAATGGGCCCCCCCCTGCGTAGTCCTCCGCTCAGAATAATGGGCCCCCCCCTGCGTAGTCCTCCGCTCAGAGTAATGGGCCCCCCCCTGCGTAGTCCTCCGCTCAGAGTAATGGGCCCCCCCCTGCGTAGTTCTCCGCTCAGAGTAATGCCCCCCCTCCATATGGTGTCGTGGGCCAAATATAATCACCCTGAGGGCCTTGGAATGCGGGCCAAGAGTTTGACATGTATGCTTTAGAGCAGAGGTCTCAAACACGTGGCCCTTAGGCCGCATGTGGCCCCTGAGGCTGCTTAATGCGGCCTGCAGGCATCAGAGCCCCCATAATGATTGGGGCCTGCTCCCGGGGGCCGCCGAAGTCAGTGATTCTTTTCAGTTGAATGTTCTACAAGTTAGGGACCAGGATGGGCACATTGCTACAAGATGGGGACCAGGATGGGCACATTGCTACGAGATGGGGACCAGGATGGGCACATTGCTACGAGATGGGGACCAGGATGGGCACATTGCTACGAGATGGGGACCAGGATGGGCACATTGCTACAAGATGGGGACCAGGATGGGCACATTGCTACAAGATGGGGACCAGGATGGGCACATTGCTACAAGATGGGGACCAGGATGGGCACATTGCTACAAGATGGGGACCAGGATGGGCACATTGCTACAAGATGGGGGCCAGGATGGGCACATTGCTACAAGATGGGGACCAGGATGGGCACATTGCTACAAGATGGGGACCAGGATGGGCACATTGCTACAAGATGGGGACCAGGATGGGCACATTGCTACAAGATGGGGACCAGGATGGGCACATTGCTACAAGATGGGGACCAGGATGGGCACATTGCTACAAGATGGGGACCAGGATGGGCACATTGCTACAAGATGGGGACCAGGATGGGCACATTGCTACAAGATGGGGACCAGGATGGGCACATTGCTACAAGATGGGGACCAGGATGGGCACATTGCTACAAGAAGTTGGTCAGAATTACTATATGGTGCTAATTGTAAGAAAAAAAACACTGTATATGGCCAATTGGGGGACACAAAAAGGAAATAAAAATAGTAAAAGCTATAAAACTGTACCATAGCCCATAAAATGAATGCTATTTAAAAGAAAATAAAAAAGCTAAAAATGTTCGAACAATGATCCAAAAAAATGTATAGTAAAATCAATATGGTATCATTAAAAATTTCATATCATCATGCAAAGAATGCGGCCCTTCAAATTCACATTTTTTCTGTGTGTGGCCCATATAATTAGCTGAGTTTGAGACCCCTGCTTTAGAGAATATCGCGATCATTTGATCACTTGTCATATGATGGATTCAGTTGTTGCTCCAGTGCTCATCTGCCTTTTGTTTTGTCAGTCATCCACGTGTATTCTTCATACTTGGGTGCTGTACTTTGCCATCTATCTAATGTAACTTTGCACTTTTTCTTATTTGTTTAATCTACGGCATTTTGCCATTTCTGTTCCTCATCTGCTCCAATGTATTTTTCTTATTGTGTCACTCATTGTATTTTGCGTCCCAAACAGGTAGATCAAATTGACTGGGTGGACAATATCTGGCCTAGACACCTGAAAGACCGGCAGACTGAATCCACAAATTCCATTCAGGAGATGCAGTACCCCAAAGTGCAGAAGTGAGTTATGATCAGTTGTTGTATGTAGTGAGTGACATTTGTGCCGTGTACATGATTGACTTTGTTCAAAATGTGTCAAAATCTTAAGAGAATTAATTTTGGGGTAAGGTCAACAAGGTTGTTTGCCCACCCATCATCAGCATCTTTAGCTTGATTGATAGCTCACTGTCTGCGTGATGTCAGGAGCTAAACTAGGAATTCAGACAATGATCTATCAATCAAGCTGAAGAGGCTGGTGTTGGGTGCAGAAACACCCTTGAGAGGCAGTGGCTCCTTAAAAGGAATCTCAGCAGGTTTTTGCTATTTAATCTAAGAGCTACATGACGTAGAGGAAGAAAGTCTGATTCCAGGGATGTGTCATTTATCAGGCTGTGTGCTGTAGTTTCAATACAATCAGTGTTTTATCAGCAGGAGGTTATTACTAGGGGTCTTGGTCTCAAGTGCAGACCAGTCAGGGTAATCTGTGTAACCCCCAACTGCATCACTGATTAGCAGGAAAGACCAGAAGGAAGACTTGTTCTTCTCCTGCCTTTTCTCTCTACACATGCTGATTTATGAATCAAGCTGCAGGGGGAGTCGTGATGCTTGCGTAGTGTAGAGATGAGTGAGAATTCTCCAGGACTAGTCCGAAGATAGAGGCGCAGACCTTAAACTTAAGTTTTGCAGCAAATACAAAAACACATTTATAATAAGGACATCATTACAAATTTCATTAGGAGGCTGATGCAGAGTGCTCTAACACTTTTTTGCAGGTAAATCCTGTTGTCAGGTTCCTTTTTTTTTTAAAGCAGTTGTAATTTCTCTCTAATGCTGGACCTGAACTGCTGTTGGTGTGTATGAATGTATACCACCCTGCATGTAATTGACCCCTGTTGATCTATTACCAGAACATTGAGGCCATGATATACCACAGGCTTGCATTGCTAAGCATATGCACAAAACATTTAAAGCACTACTCCTTAAACAATGAGACCAAACCAATTTGTGCTAAAGAGTTTGCCAAATTCTCTAATAAATAACACACTGTTATGTAATAAATGCACTCTTATTACTAGTATAGTAAAAGCTTCTTTAGACAACCAACCAAAATTGCATTGAAAGATAGGTGGTGGTGGTCTTCCCCCTGCTTAAGCCATTACCTGTCCGGGCCCATCTGAAGTTTGCTAGAGAGCATTTGGATGATCCAGAAGAGTATTGGGAGAATGTCATATGGTCAGATGAAACCAAAGTAGAACTGTTTGGTAGAAACACAACTCATCGTGTTTGGAGGAGAAAGAATGCTGGGTTGCATCCAGAGAACACCATGCCTACTGTGAAGCATGGGGGTGGCAACATCATGTTTTGGGGCTGTTTCTCTGCCAAGGGACTAGGAAGACTGATCCGTGTACATGAAAGAATGAATGGGGCCATGTATTGTGAGATTTTGAGTGCAAACCTCCTTCCATTGGCAAGGGCATTGAAGATGAAACGTGTCTGGGTCTTTCAGCATGACAATGATCCCCAAGCACACCGCCAGGGCAACGAAGGAGTGGCTTTGTAAGAACCATTTCAAGGTTGTGGAGTGGCCTAGCCAGTCTCCAGATGTAAACTCTATAGAAAACCTTTGGAGGGAGTTGAAAGTCCGTGTTGCCCCGCGACAGCCCCAAAACTTCACTGCTCTAGAGGAGATATCCATGGAGGACTGGGCCAACATACCAGCAACAGTGTGTGCCAACCTTGTGAAGACTTACAGAAAACGTTTGACCTTTGTCATTGCCAACAAAGGATATACACTGCTCAAAAAAATAAAAGAAACACTTAAACAACAAAATAGAACGCCAAGTAAATCAAGCTTCTGTGAAATCAAGCTGTCCACTTAGGAAGCAAAATTGATTGACAATCAATTTCACATGCTATTGTGCAAATGGAATAGACAATAGATGAAAATTATTGGCAATTATCAAGACACCCTCAATAAAGGAGTGGTTCTGCAGGTGGGGACCACAGACCACATCTCAGTACCAATGCTTTCTGGCTGATGTTTTGGTCACTTTTGAATGTTGGTTGTGCTTTCACACTCGTGGTAGCATGAGACGGACTCTACAACCCACAGAAGTTGCTCAGGTAGTGCAGCTCATCCAGGATGGCACATCAATGCGAGCTGTGGCAAGAAGGTTTGCTGTGTCTCAGCGTAGTGTCCAGAGGCTGGAGGCGCTACCAGGAGACAGGCCAGTACACCAGGAGATGTGGAGGGGGCCATAGGAGGGCAACAACCCAGCAGCAGGACTGCTACCTCCGCCTTTGTGCAAGGAGGAACAGGAGGAGCACTGCCAGAACCCTGCAAAATGACCTCCAGCAGGCCACAAATGTGCATGTGTCTGCACAAACGGTTAGAAACCGACTCCATGAGGGTGGTATGAGGGCCCGACGTCCACAAATGGGGGTTGTGCTCACAGCCAAACACCGTGCAGGACTCTTGGCATTTGCCACAAAACACCAGGATTGGCAAAGTCGCCACTGGCGCCCTGTGCTCTTCACAGATGAAAGCAGGTTCATACTGAGCACATGTGACAGACGTGACAGAGTCTGGAGACGCTGTGGAGAGCGATCTGCTGCCTGCAACATCCTTCAGCATGACCGGTTTGGCAGTGGGTCAGTAATGGTGTGGGGTGGCATTTCTTTGGAGGGCCGCACAGCCCTCCATGTGCTCGCCAGAGGTAGCCTGACTGCTATTAGGTACCGAGATGAGATCCTCAGACCCCTTGTGAGACCATATGCTAGTGCGGTTGGCCCTGGGTTCCTCCTAATGCAGGACAATGCCAGACCTCATGTGGCTGGAGTGTGTCAGCAGTTCCTGCAAGATGAAGGCATTGAAGCTATGGACTGGCCCGCCCGTTCCCCAGACCTGAATCCGATTGAGCACATCTGGGACATCATGTCTCGCTCCATCCACCAACGTCACGTTGCACCACAGACTGTCCAGGAGTTGGCGGATGCTCTAGTCCAGGTCTGGGAGGAGATCCCAAAGGAGACCATCCGCAACCTCATCAGGAGCATGCCCAGGCGTTGTAGGGAGGCCACACACAATACTGAGCCTCAGAGTTCAATTTCCCATAGCCACACACAGGCCTGATTACTGCCACACCTGTTCTCAAATAAGAAATCACTTAAATAGGACCTGCCTGACAAAGTGAAGTAGATCAAAAGAGCCTCAAAAGCTAGACATCATACTGTAATCCAAAGAAATTCAGGAACAAATTACGGTACATACAAAGTATACACACACATACATGCATACATGCATATATACATATATATGTATATTAATACACAGTGTCACCAAAAATGATTAGCCTCTATAGCATTAATCAACAACACATTAACAGAGCACCCATAATGTCTCCATTAAATGAGGCATAAATTAATTGTTAACATTTTTTATTTTTGTTATGAATAAATATAAAAACATATAAAATAAGCAAAGGTATCAAGGAATGTAGCAATCAGGTAGCGTAGCAGGTAAAAAAAAGTTTTTTTGTTTGTTGTTCTTCCCTTAATTAGATTCAGTTCTAGTGTTTTAATTTGCTGATAAATGTTTTAGAAGAAGCTGCTAAAATAATTTTGAAAGTGCCAGTGCTTTTGTATCATAAAGTATTAATACTCCCTATATTTAATAGCAGCAAGAAAACAAGAAATAAATAATGAAAAAGTGCAATGTGCCTGTATATGTCAGAAAGTGGCTCAATGAAAAATGCAAGTGCCTATGTTTATTGTAGCATTAATTAGTCCTAACGCACTGTATCAGCTACTCCTAGTGCTGCATAAGGGGAAGAAGTTAAATCAAGTTTATCAGTAATCAGACATAGTTTTTACCGCGTCGTCGGGGTGGTGGCTGGGTAGCTGGCTCTAAATCAGCAGTATTTGTTTATTCTAGGTATTGTCTCATGAGTGTAAGAGGCTGTTACACTGATTTCCATGTGGACTTTGGGGGGACATCGGTATGGTATCACATCCTGCGAGGAGGCAAGGTCAGTCTTTTTATGTATTAAAGGGTTTTCCATCTTCCTTGCCTGTGTGTATATGTGTCTCTGTCTGTCTATATACAAGTGTGTGTGTGTGTGTGTGTGTGTGTGTGTGTGTGTGTGTGTATAGATACTTCTACATAAAGATAGATATATGTATGCAAAATTCACTTCTCAACATTGGAATGAGCCATTTTTTAACACAACACCAGGTTATATATATATATATAATATTCTCATTGCTCAGCATAAATGAGTACACCCCCAACATATTTGTCAGTTAACCTTTTAATTTTCTTTCTTAATGAACATCTGGGATGACATACTATAAAATACTCCCATGAAATGCCATTTATTGCATACAAGATTTGTTATTGTACGCACCCAAATAAGGAATTTTCCTAATAAATTAATTCAAAACCATGTCGGAAAAATGGTATACCCCAATGAAAGCCTTGTGAGCAAATCTAAAGTTTAGACTACAAAATTGTAAATAACCCCTTTCCGACATGTGCTGTACATTTACAGCACATGTCGGGTCTCTCCCTTTGATGCGGGCTCATCACCTTTCCGGGGACCTGACAGCTGATCTGATCAACTGTCATGTACCCCTAACAGCCATCGGTGGAATCGCAATCCACCCGCGGCTGTTAACATGTTAAGTGCTGCTGTCAATCTGACATGGCCGCGATGGAAGGACGTCATAAGTCCCACCCTTTGGTGCCTGTGTCACATAACAGCAGGCCGCGGATGGGTTGGCATAACAACCCAGGGGAGACTATTGAAGCAAGTGTAAAGTAAAAAAAATATATATATTTAAAGCAAAATATAAAAGTTTAAATCACCCCCCTTTCACACCATTCAAAATAAAACCATAATAATAATAATAATAAAAAAAATCACATATACACATATTTGGTATCACCGCGTGTAGAATCGCCAGATTTATCACTATAACAAAAGAATTAATCCGATTGGTAAACTGCGTAAAGAAAAAAAAAAAAGTTCAAAGCGCCAGAATTACATTTTTTTTTGTCGCCGCAACATTGCAATAATGGGCGATCAAAACATCGTATCTACCCCAAAATGGTATCAATAAAAACGTCAGCTCGGCTTGCAAGAAATAAGCCCTCACCTGGCCCCAGATCACGAAAAATGGAGATTCTATGGGTCTCGGAAAATAACTTTTTTTTTTTAACAAACTTTGGATTTTGTTTCATCACTTAAATAAAAATGAACCTATACATGTTTAGTATATACAAACTCTTAATCACCTGGGGAATCATAATGGCTGGTCCGATTTAGCATTTAGTGAACATGATAAAAAAAAAAAAAAAAAAAAGAAAAAAAACACAAAAACCACTGTGATTGTACTTTTTTTTTTTTTTGCAATTTCACCGCACTTGGATTTTTCCCCCGTTTTCCAGTACATGATATAGTAAAACCATATTATATAGCCATCAGATCAAATTTTATTCCCATATTGGAATTCATTGTGGTAATTATGCACTAGCACTTTATGTATTCTCTGATCTATAGATATCATATGGGACTATCATAATGGGAGGTATGAATATTAACATATGTTATTTGATTGTGGACTTACAGCCTTAAACACCTGCATTCTTGATTGCTGACATGTATGTTTTTGTATATCCAATAAAATTGTTTTTTGGTGCTATACGTTATTTTTGGACTTGGGCTCCATGATTCTTGTAGGAATTTGATCCTAAATATGTGTAGATGCATTATCTTTTTGTTTTGGCTTGTTATACCCATTGATTTTTTTTACCTAAAATTTTATGTTTAACTTTGTTTAGAGAGGCATTCAAAGTTATTTCACTACAAGGCATATCTGGAGTTCTGAAGTGGTTAGGGAAAAAAGGATTGCTATTGATATTGAAGATCTTGCCTGCGCATAGGTCATCAGTATCAGTTCAGGTCTGCTCTTCGGTACTTAGCAGTGGCTTCTACTTAGTTCATGACGCTGTACCACGCAACTGCTAACATTTGGCTGCCGCTGGCACTGAGAACAGCTAGCAAAACTGTGGGAGTGTCAGGTGTTGGACACCCACCAAACTGATAATGATGACCATACTGAGGTGTATGAGAACTGTCCATATGTCTTGTTGAGCCTCTGACTAAGCGATAGGCAGCAGATAGAACTGAGGTGTATGAGAACTGTCCATATGTCTTCTGTAGCCTCTGACTAAGCGATAGGCAGCAGATAGAACTGAGGTATATGAGAACTGTCCATATGTCTTCTGTAGCCTCTGACTAAGCGATAGGCAGCAGATAGAACTGAGGTGTATGAGAACTGTCCATATGTCTTCTGTAGCCTCTGACTAAGCGATAGGCAGCAGATAGAACTGAGGTGTATGAGAACTGTCCATATGTCTTCTATACCTCTGACTAAGCGATAGGCAGCAGATAGAACTGAGGTGTATGAGAACTGTCCATATGTCTTCTATACCTCTGACTAAGCTATAGGCAGCAGATAGAACTGAGGTGTATGAGAACTGTCCATATGTCTTCTATACCTCTGACTAAGCTATAGGCAGCAGATAGAACTGAGGTATATGAGAACTGTCCATATGTCTTCTGTAGCCTCTGACTAAGCGATAGGCAGCAGATAGAACTGAGGTGTATGAGAACTGTCCATATGTCTTCTATACCTCTGACTAAGCGATAGGCAGCAGATAGAACTGAGGTATATGAGAACTGTCCATATGTCTTCTGTAGCCTCTGACTAAGCGATAGGCAGCAGATAGAACTGAGGTGTATGAGAACTGTCCATATGTCTTCTGTAGCCTCTGACTAAGCGATAGGCAGCAGATAGAACTGAGGTGTATGAGAACTGTCCATATGTCTTCTGTAGCCTCTGACTAAGCTATAGGCAGCAGATAGAACTGAGGTGTATGAGAACTGTCCATATGTCTTCTATAGCCTCTGACTAAGCTATAGGCAGCAGATAGAACTGAGGTGTATGAGAACTGTCCATATGTCTTCTATACCTCTGACTAAGCGATAGGCAGCAAATAGAACTGAGGTGTATGAGAACTGTCCATATGTCTTGTTGAGCCTCTGACTAAGCTATAGGTAGATACACCTCAGTTATATGGGAACTATCTATATGTAAATTGATGATTACCAGTGTGTGAACACTTTCTATGGGTTGTCTTTTGTAGGTCTTCTGGCTGATACCACCTACAGATCAGAATTTGGAAATGTATGAGAATTGGCTGCTTTCTGGGAAACAAGGAGACATCTTCCTAGGGGACAGAGTGACAGACTGCCAGCGAGTTGAACTAAAGCAAGGCTACACATTTGTTATCCCTTCAGGTACTGTCAGTAGATAGAAGGTGCTCCATGTGCTTTCTCATACTTGGATAAATGCCTTGTATTAGATACTGTATACATGTATAATAAGTAAGAAATTGATTAGAAGTTAACCATTTCAGGTCTATGGAGCGGCTCAGGAGTAGATCTCTCTTTAGGCTATGTGCCCACTATGCAGAAATACTCCGGATTTTTCCTGAGCGTTTCTGCATCTCCCTGGCAGAAAAAACACATGCGGATTGTACATGCGGATTGTACATGCGGATTGTACATGCGGATTGTACATGCGGATTGTACATGCGGATTGTACATGCGGATTGTACATGCGGATTGTACATGCGGATTGTACATGCGGATTGTACATGCGGATTGTACATGCGGATTTTACATGCGTTTTTCTGCCAGGTAGAAGCGTTTGTGAAGCTTTTTAACATGCGATTTCGCATGCGAGTTGTCAAGCGCTTGTAGCATCACTTGGAAAGTGCTTGACAACTTGGTCACACTATATAAATCCATGCAACTGGCATGGATTTCTATTGTGTGACCAAGTTACGATACTGCAAATGCAGCATCAATAGTTTAAAAAAAATAAATAAATAAAAAAAATAAAAATGGTGAAAATAAAAAAAGAAACATTATACTCACCTGCTGATGGCCCCCAGTCTCCTGTACGGTGTGTCCGGTGTCTTCGGTGGCTCGTGGTGGTGTAAAAGGACCTTCCATGACTAAATGACGTAGACTCCAGAGAAGGAGACCGGGGGCCATCAGAAGGTGAGTATATGTTTATTTTTTATTTTAATTCTTTTTTAAGTACAGGTTCTATGGTACCCAGGTCTGGAGTAGAGTCTCCTCTTCTCCAGACCCCGGTACCATCCGCACATTGAATCACTTAATATCCGCATGTGCACATGTACTCATGCGGATATTAAGCGTTCCAATGCAAGTCAATGGCGGCTCAAACGCTGTGATTCCGCAAAATTAATGGACATGCTGCAGATTTTCCCACAATGATAATGCGCAGCGGAAATTTCCGCAGCATGTGCACAGCACATGCGGATTATCATTGGGCAACATTGCAGGCCTTCTGCCAAGTGTTTTTTAAGCGTTTCCGTGGCAGATTTGCCTCTGCAGAAACACTTAAAAAAACGCATCGTGGGTACACATCCTTATACTAGGCAGGTGCCAGCTGTGCCTCTAACAGCTATGATTGGAGCTAGTTCTGACAGCTGCTGCTTAAAGAGGACCGATCACCTTCACACATATTCGCATATATAAAAGTAAGGAGACTGCATGTATAAATAATATCTGTGAATAGAAGATTATTTTGAGAGAATCACAGTTTATGGGAGCGGCCATGTTGGGATTGGCAGCTCAGCGTGCTGTGTTCTAATGAGACACGCCTGCAGATTACAGGCTGGTTGGTAGGCAGCGTCTGAGGCCACAGAGTAAAGCGCTGCATGTATTACCCAGATCAGCTCACTCTAATAACCTGTAACCAGTTTACATGAGTGGTCATTTACAAAAACTCACATTTATATAACCCTCTCGCTAACACTGACCAAGATATATATATATATATATATATATAATATACACACACTGCTCAAAAAAAAAAGAAAAGGGAATGCTCAAGTAACACATCCTAGATTTTTTTGAGGTGTGTGTGTGTATATATACACACACAGGTGTGTGGCGAGCATTTTTATTGGTATATGGTTCCCTATCCTAGTCCATACTCCCTCATCCTGGTCCCTAATCCTATTAGGTGCTCCGCCATCCTGCGCCCCCATCCTGGTATGTTTCACCCTCATCCTGTATTGTCAGCTCTCCCATCCTGTTTTGTTTGGTCCCCCCATCCTGTTTTGTTTGGTCCCCCCATCCTGTTTTGTTTGGTCCCCCCATCCTGTTTTGTTTGGTCCCCCCATCCTGTTTTGTTTGGTCCCCCCATCCTGTTTTGTTTGGTCCCCCCATCCTGTTTTGTTTGGTCCCCCCATCCTGTTTTGTTTGGTCCCCCATCCTGTATTGTCAGCTCTCCCATCCTGTATTGTTTGGTCCCCCCATCCTGTTTTGTTTGGTCCCCCCATCCTGTTTTGTTTGGTCCCCCCATCCTGTTTTGTTTGGTCCCCCATCCTGTTTTGTTTGGTCCCCCATCCTGTATTGTCAGCTCTCCCATCCTGTATTGTTTGGTCCCCCATCCTGTATTGTCAGCTCTCCCATCCTGTATTGTTTGGTCCCCCATCCTGTATTGTCAGCTCTCCCATCCTGTATTGTTTGGTCCCCCATCCTGTATTGTCAGCTCTCCCATCCTGTTTTGTTTGGTCCCCCATCCTGTATTGTCAGCTCTCCCATCCTGTTTTGTTTGGTCCCCCATCCTGTATTGTCAGCTCTCCCATCCTGTATTGTTTGGTCCCCCATCCTGTTTTGTTTGGTCCCCCATCCTCCATCAATTAAATAAAAAAATAAACAAAACACTCCTAATCACCTTTCCATCGCTCCCCTGCAGCACGTCGCCTAGGTTATTTTACTAAAATGGCGCCGGAATCAGTGCCTGTATAGCGCGCTATCCGGCGCCATTTTAGTGAAGACACCCTGCAAATGTGTCTTCACTAAAACGGCGCTGGATAGCGCACAATGCGCATGCGCCGATTCAGACGCCACACTCCTCCCCCGGCCCGAACAGAGGCGCTGCGTCAACACTCCTCCCGTTCAGTTATGTACCTATGGCACCAGAGATCGCGGTATGCATTCAGTGCCTATGCATACCGCGATCTCCGGCTCCATATACGCCTCTTACCTGTCACCTGTAACGGCTGATGTGTTCTTCTGTTTGGGGCCAGACTGCACAGGTGCATCTCGCTCGCACAGTCTATAGAGGCTTCGGACAGACGAACACATCTCCCGTTGTTTGTGTATATGTACAGTACAGACCAAAAGTTTGGACACACCTTCTCATTTAAAGATTTTTCTGTATTTTCATGACTGTGAAAATTGTACATTCACACTGAAGGCATCAAAACTATGAATTAACACATGTGGAATTATATACTTAACAAAAAAGTGTGAAACAACAGAAAATATGTCTTATATTCTAGGTTCTTCAAAGTAGCCACCTTTTGCTTTGATGACTGCTTTGCACACTCTTGGCATTCTCTTGATGAGCTTCAAGAGGTAGTCACTGGAAATGGTCTTCCAACAATCTTGAAGGAGTTCCCAGAGATGTTTAGCACTTGTTGGCCCATTTGCCTTCACTCTGCGGTCCAGCTCACCCCAAACCATCTCGATTGGGTTAAGGTCTGGTGACTATGGAGGCCAAGTCATCTGGCGTAGCACCCCATCACTCTCCTTCTTGGTCAAATAGCCCTTACATATCCTGGAGGTGTGTTTGGGGTCATTGTCCTGTTGAAAAATAAATAATGGTGCAACTTAACGCAAGCCGGATGGAATAGCATGCCGCTGCAAGATGCTGTGGTAGCCATGCTGGTTCAGTATACCTTCAATTTTGAATAAATCCCCAACAGTGTCACCAGCAAAGCCCCACCACACCATCACACCTCCTCCTCCATGCTTCACGGTGGGAACCAGGCATGTAGAGTTCACCTTTTCTGCGTCGCACAAAGACACGGTGGTTGGAACCAAAGATCTCAAATTTGGACTCATCAGACCAAAGCACAGATTTCCACTGGTCTAATGTCCATTCCTTGTGTTCTTTAGCCCAAACAAGTCTCTTCTGCTTGTTGCCTGTCCTTAGCAGTGGTTTCCTAGCAGCTATTTTACCATAAAGGCCTGCTGCACAAAGTCTCCTCTTAACAGTTGTTGTAGAGATGTGTCTGCTGCTAGAACTCTGTGTGGCATTGACCTGGTCTCTAATCTGAGCTACTGTTAACCTGCGATTTCTGAGGCTGGTGACTCGGATAAACTTATCCTCAGAAGCAGAGGTGACTCTTGGTCTTCCTTTCCTGGGGCGGTCCTCATGTGAGCCAGTTTCTTTGTAGCGCTTGATGGCTTTTGCAACTGCACTTGGGGACACTTTCAAAGTTTTCCCAATTTTTCAGACTGACTGACCTTCATTTCTTAAAGTAATGATGGCCACTCGTTTTTCTTTACTTAGCTGCTTTTTTCTTTTGCATAATACAAATTCTAACAGTCTATTCAGTAGGACTATCAGCTGTGTATCCACCAGACTTCTGCACAACACAACTGATGGTCCCAACCCCATTTATAAGGCAAGTAATCCCACTTATTAAACCTGACAGGGCACACCTGTGAAGTGAAAACCATTTCCGGTGGCTACCTCTTGAAGCTCATCAAGAGAATGTCAAGAGTGTGCAAAGCAGTCATCAAAGCAAAAGGTGGCTACTTTGAAGAACCTAGAATATAAGACATATTTTCAGTTGTTTCACACTTTTTTGTTAAGTACATAATTCCACATGTGTTAATTCATAGTTTTGATGCCTTCAGTGTGAATGTACAATTTTCATAGTCATGAAAATACAGAAAAATCTTTAAATGAGAAGGTGTGTCCAAACTTTTGGTCTGTACTGTATGCGTGTATATATCATGTGTGTATATACATACTGCATATATCAAGTACATACCTGCATTTTATAGATTATTTTGGATTACTGCTGTTTTGCTATTTTTCTGTTTTTATTCTTTTACATATACTGAACACTGAGCAGTTGTTTGTAGGGATAGATATATATTAATATCCCTATAATTTATTGTGGTGTTTAGTATTGTCTGCATTGCTCAGCATATAAAGTATAGGTACAATCACAGTGCCGATCAGGACACACTGACTGCTCAGCGCTGGGCTTGAAGAGGGATTTGGTTGGTCTGCGCCTTGTCTTGCACTGTTAATACTTTATATGCTAATACTATTTATGCTGAGCGCTACTGACAAGAACAAATTGTGTCTACTGCATGGATTAAGCTGAACCAATCCATGGGGCTAGAGACTGACTAAGGCCGGGGTCACACGAGTGTATGACTGCCGAGTGCTAAGCAATAAAACATCACATCGCACTCGGCCCAGTGTTATTCTGTGGGGCAGTGCTCAACTGTTCTCTCATGCCAAATCAGCATGAGAAAATAATCGCAATCATAGCATGCTGTGGTTGGCATAGGACTGCACTCCGATGTCATCCCAGTGCAGACCGATATACGCTGAGACAGGCCATAGAGGAGATGGAGAAATTACTACTTGTGCTGCGATTCTTTCTTGTGGGAGGATGAGAGCACAGTGCACTTACACTCGACGCCCACTTGCAGCAGAGCTGGAGCCGAGTGTTATTAACATATCGCATCCGATGCTTTCGCATGAGATTCCAGCCTTATGCATTGACTTCTGCAATACCGATGAGCACTTAGTACTAGACTGATAGAGGGAATCAGTCTACCCGCCCAGCGCTGATTAGTATACCAAGGGCTGAGCATTTCTCTGCTTATGCTATGGCTCTGGGAACAAGAGGAGCAAAAAACGAAAATGCAAAAATGGAAAATCCCAAGCTTGCGAAGGGGTTAATAAATACCACATACATACATACATACATACATACATACATACATACATACATACATACATACATACATACATACATACATACATACATACATACAGTGGGTACAAAGTATTCAGACCCCTTTAAATTTTTCACTCTTTGTTTCATTGCAAATTCTAAAAAGTTCATTTTTTTCTCATTAAAGTACACTCTGCACCCCATCTTCACTGAAAAAAAACAGAAATGTAGAAATTTTTGCAAATTTATTAAAAAAGAAAAACTGAAATATCACATTGTCATAAGTATTCAGACCCTTTGCTCAGACACTCATATTTAAGTCACATGCTGTTCATTTCCTTGTGATCCTCCTTGAGATGGTTCTACTCCTTCATTGGAGTCCAGCTGCCCAGCCAGAGCCCTGACCTAAACCCAATTGAGCATCTCTGGAGAGACCTGAAAATGGCTGTCCACCAACATTCACCATCCAACCTGATGGAACTTGAGAGGATCTGCAAGGAAGAATGGCAGAGGATCCCCAAATCCAGGTGTGAAAAACTTGTTGCATCATTCCCAAGAAGACTCATGGCTGTACTAGCTCAAAAGGGTGCTTCTACGCAATACTGAGCAAAGGGTCTGAATACTTATGACCATGTGATATTTTAGTTTTTCTTTTTTAATAAATTTGCTAAAATTTCTACATTTGTTTTTTTCAGTCAAGATGGCGTGCAGAGTGTACTTTAATGAGAAAAAAAATGAACTTTTTAGAATTTACCAAATGGCTGCAATGAAACAATGAGTGAAAAATGTAAAGGGGTCTGAATACTTTCTGTACCCACTGTATAGATATGTCTGTGTATATATATTTGTGTCTTATATACAGTTGAAACCAGGAGTTTACATACACTATATAAAGAGACACATCTGCATGTTTTTCTCAATATCTGACAGAAAATCAGAATAAACCTTTCCCGTTTTAGGTCAATTAGGATTACCATAATATTTAATATTTGCCAAATGCCAGAGTAATGAGAGAGAGAGAGAGAATGTTTTAAGGCATTTTTATTACTTACTGCAAAGTCAAAAGTTTACCTACATTTCATTAGTATTTGGTGCCATTGCCCTTAAACTGAATGACTTGGGTCAGACGTTCGGGATATCCTTCCACAAGCTTCTCGCAATAGTTGGCCGGAATTTGGGCCCATTCCTCCTGCCAAAACTGGTGTAACTGATCCAGGTTTGTAGGTCTCCTTGCCCGCGCCTGCCTTTTCAGCTTTGCCCATAAATTTTCAATAGGATTGAGATCAGGGCTTTGTGATGGCCACTCCAAAACATTGACTTTGTTATCCTTAAGCCACTTTGTTACCATTTTGGCAGTATACTTCGGGTCGTTGTTCTTTTGGAAGATCCAAGCTTTAACTTTCTGCCTGATGTCTTGAGATGTTGCTTCAGTATTGCCACATCTTTTCTCATGATGCCATCTATTTTGTGAAGTGCACCAGTCCCTCCTGCAGCAAAACAACCCCACAACTTGTTGCTGCCACCCTCGTGTTTCACAGTTGAGATGGTGGTCTTAGGCTTCTAAGCTTCTCCCTTTTTCCTCCAAACATAATGTTGGTTACTATGCCCAAAAAGTTCAGTTTTAGTTTCATCAGATCACAGGACATGTCTCTTTGTTCCTGTGTGCATTTGCAAATATCAATCTGGCTTTTTAATGTTGCTTTTGGAGTAATGGCTTCTTCCTGGCAGAGTGGCCTTTCAGCCCATGTTGATTCTGTACTCATTTCACTGTGGATATTGACACAATCATTACCAGCTTCCGCCATCATCTTTACAAGGTCTTTTGCTTTTGTCCTTGTGTTGATATGCACATGTCGGGCCAAAGCACGTTCATCTCTGGGACACAGAACCCGTCTCCTTACTGAGTGGTATGATAGCTGGACATTCCCATCTTGTTTGTACTTGTGTATAATTGTTTGTACAGATGAACCAGGCACCTTACGGTATCTTGAAATTGTACCCAAGGATGAACCAGACTTGTGCAAGTCCACAATTCTCTTCCTGTTATCTTGGCTGGTTTCTTTAGACTTTCCCATGATGGTACACAAATAAGCAGTGTGTTTCAGGTGTTCATTTAAATACATCCACAGGTGTGTCTCTAATTAACTCAGATGTTGCCAAAAAACAGAAGCTTCCAAACACATGACATCATCATATGGGCAGTCCAGAATTGTTTAAAGGCATAGTAATCTTAGTGTATGTAAACTTTTGTCTTCGCAGTAAGTAATAAAAATGCCTGAAAGCATTCTCTCTCTCTCTCTCATTATTCTGGCATTTGGCAAATATTAAAATTTATGGTAATCCTAATTGACCTAAAACGGTAAAGGTTTATTCTGATTTCATGTCAGATATTGATAAAAACATGTATATGTCTTTTTATATAGTATTCTGTCTCCATGGCTGTGCTGCAAGTATAGGGCGTTGTGAGGCACTGTTTCCAGACTGCCTCTTCACCTTACAAGGGCGATGTCCACAGATATTTTAACTCTGCTGCAGGAAGGCACATTGTGAAGATTCAGAAGAAGCTTTATTTTTCTGTCACCCATGACGGCACAACAAGAGAGGGGATCCGCCCTTCAAGGACAGGAAACCTTCAAGATAAAAAGGGCAGCGCCTCTCTCCGCATCAGTGGTTTCCTGTCCTTGATGGGGGACCTTCCTTCTCGTCGGCATGGTCGGGCACAGTCTCGACTGTGGCCGGTCCCGTGGGTCCTGGAAGCGCCGCGGGGGGCGCCGACATGTGGTCTCCCCGCGTGCGGGCGGGGGGGTGCGGTACCTACACGGTATGGTAGCCGGCAAAACCGCGTCCCGGATGTGACGTCACATGGCGCGACCGGAAGTGACGAATCCGGGAGGCGCGCCGGGACCTCTGACCCCCGGATGTAATTTTCGGGGGAGGTACCGGTAGCTGCGGGGATCACCGGCCAGGCCGTGGCGCAGTGCAGCGTTATGGCCTCACAGCACCCCTCCCCACCGCATCAGCAGCAAGAGCAGCAGTCCATGCTGCAGCTGCAGCAGCCCGAGGAGATTGAGCAGCCTCGGCGCCGGAGGCGCACCCAGGAGCAGCGTCCAATGCAGAGCAGGAGCAGCGGGCATTCTGGGACACGCAGCACCAAGGATTCAAGGTCCAGCCGGCATAGCTCCTGCAGGATCGATGATTCCGCGGTCTCCCGAGGAGAAGTATCGGATACCGTTCTGCCTCCCGTTCCGAATGTCCCAAAAATGTACGGAGAAGTCCAAGTACAGAGTTTGTGCCCTGTGTGAACGGGGTGTGACTAAAGACTGGCCCAAAAAATTATGCCAGCCATGTATTGAGGAAACCATTTCGGAGGGAATCCCGGATTTTTCTTCAAATCTAAGAACTCTTATTAGGTCTGAGGTAGAGAGATCGTTAAAATCGTTCTCCCAAGCATCCCAGGCCCATAGAGCAAAAACCCCACCCACCCTTTCAGGCTCTGAATCCGACGAAGGAATATTGGATGACTCCACTGACACTTCCTCTTCGGATAGCGAGGCAGGCACAGGTCATTGTTTTCCCCTGGAAAGTGTGGATAGCTTAGTGAAAGCAGTCAGGTCCACAATGGGGTTAATTGACCAGAAAGCAAAGAAATCAGTCCAGGATATTATGTTTGGCACCTTGGATCGGAAAAAACATAGTTTTCCCTATTAATGATAAAGTGCAGGGACTTATCAAGAAGGAGTGGGATAGGCCGGAAAAAAAGGGTCCCCTTCCATCCTCCTTCAAAAGGAAATATCCCTTTAATGAGGAAGATACCGCTTCCTGGAATAAAGCCCCGAAGCTGGATGTTGCAGTGTCCAAAGCTTCTAAAAGATCTTCTCTCCCCTTTGAAGACACAGGGATGCTGAAGGACCCGCTGGACCGGAACGTAGATACCTTCCTTAAGGGTACTTGGGAGTCATCAGCGGAGGCATTGAAACCAGCCATAGCAGCAACCTATACGGCAAGATCCCTTATGGTTTGGTTAGAATGGTTAGAAGACCAGGTTAAAAACGAGTCACAGGACTCTATTCTGGCCTCTCTACCTGTATTGAAAGGAGCTGTGGCTTTCCTATCGGACGCCTCTGCAGATTCCACCAGATTAGCGGCAAGATCTGCGGCCCTGTCTAATGCCGGCCGTAGAGCAGTCTGGCTAAAATGTTGCCCGGGGGATATACAAACGAAGGGGAAGCAATGTTCTCTTCCGTGTGAAGGAGATTTTCTATTTGGTGCCTCTCTTGACACAATTCTGGAGAAAGCAGGTGACAGAAAAGGATTCCCTAAACCTTCCTTCTCAACTTTTAAGCAGTCCTTTTGGAGGAAGAAATTTGGCCGCATTAGGACGTCCACGGAACAATCTAGATGAGAGGATCGTTCCAGGAAAGGGTTTTTGTTCGGCGGGCCCTCCCAGGATAGTCGCAAGCCGCCAAAATGACACTCTATCCCAGGTGGGAGGGAGGCTCTCTCTCTTCCTTGCAGCCTGGGAAAGGATCTCTTCCAGCAGGTGGATCCTCAATTTAGTGAAATCAGGTTTTAAACTGGAGTTTTTGAGGAACCCACCAGAGAAATTTATTCCGAATGCCTTAAGATCCTCTCTACCAGAACAGCGGGCATTGGAGGAAGAGATTTCAGGTCTTCTGCAAAAGAACGTCTTGCTGGAGGTGTCACCACAAAAGGAAAAAAGAGTATTTTATTCCCCCTTATTCCTTATAAAGAAGCCGGACAATTCATACAGAGTCATCCTCAACTTGAAGGGCCTAAACGCATTCCTGAACATTCCATCATTCAAGATGGAAACAATAAAATCAACGATAAGCCTTCTATTCCCCGGGTGCTACATGGCAGTGTTGGACCTAAAGGTTGCGTATTACCATGTCCCAATCCATCACAACTTTCAAAAATACCTCAGAGTAGCCGTAACTATGCAGGGAGTCGTCAAGCACTTCCAGTACAGAGCTCTTCCCTTCTGCCTAGCAGTGGCGCCCCACATATTCACAAAACTTATAGCGGAGGTTACGGCTCATTTCAGGGAGGAAAACAGATTGATCATTCCGTACCTGGACGATTTCCTAATAGTGGGCACAACTTACGAGCACTGCCTCGCCCAGGTGGATCAGGTGTGCACCATCTTAATGAACTTAGGATGGTGTTTAAACCTAGAAAAATAAAAGTTGATCCCTCATACGACTCAGATTTTTTTTAGGCCTTACTTTGGATTCGGTTAGACAGGAATGTCGTCTGCCCGAGGAGAAAAGAGAGAAAATAAAAAATCTAGTTTCGACAGCCATAACAGACCCAGTAATGACTCTCAGGGGGGCCATGTCTCTGTTGGGATCCCTCACCTCCTGCATCCCAGCAGTATGCTGGGCCCAGTTTCATTCAAGAGCGTTCCAATGGGACGTCCTAAAGAACGAAATCATCCTCGGGGGGCATCTGGAGGGCACATTAACACTCCCTCAAAATGTAATTCAGTCTCTGTATTGGTGGTTAGAGACAAACACGTTCCGGACAGGCGTCCCCTGGGTTCCCCAATTTACGAGAGTGATTACTACGGACGCCAGCCCCAGGGGGTGGGGGATGCACTTGGACAACCACCCGATACAAGGGACTTGGTCAGAGGAGGAGAGTCTGGAGTCTTCCAACATGTGGGAACTACGGGCGGTAGAAAAGGCACTAATCCGCTTCTTACCCCTTCTACGAGGTCATCACGTAAAAATTCTGTCCGACATCCAGGTCACGGTGGCATATGTGAACCACCAGGGGGAAACTCGCTCAAAATCACTAATGCAGGTTGCAGGGAGGATATTTTCTCTAGTGGAAGGAAAAGTTCTCTCTTTAAAGGCCCTTCATATCTGAGGAGAGGACAACACGAAGGCGGACTTTCTAAGTCGCAGGCCATTATTGCAGGGAGAATGGACTCTAAATCACTCAGTCTTCCGCCACCTAGTGGCCATGTGGGGGTCTCCAGAGGTCGACCTGTTTGCAGCCCGTCAGAACAGCAAGCTAAAAAAGTTATGCTCACTGAATCCCATGGAAAACCATTTACTAGTAGACGCCTTGCAGTGCAGATGGGATTTCAGTCTGGCCTATGCCTTTCCCCCAACATGCCTGATTCCAGCAGTGTTGAGGAAGATCCGGGAGGATCAGGCTCGAGTGGTCCTCATAGCCCCCTTCCCTTCTGGCCCAAGAGACCATGGTTCTTTTGGCTAAGGAGCATGTCAGTCACGAATCCCTGGATTCTTCCAGAGATTCCCGACCTTCTTGCTCAAGGCCCTATATTCCATCATCAGGTGAAAGGATTGCACTTAGCGGCCTGGAACTTGAGAGGTCATTGCTAGAGGGTCGGGGTTTCTCATCGAATCTAGTTACTACTCTTCTAGGGAGTAGAAAACCAATCACTACTAAAATTTACAGTAGAGTCTGGAAGAAGTTCTTGTCATCTCAGGGATTCTCCCTGGGGGGGGGGGGGAGGTTCCCATAACGGCCATTTTGGAATTTCTCCAAAGAGGGCTGGAAAAAGGTCTAGCGGTTAGCACCTTTAAAGGTCCAAATCTCGGCCTTAGGGGCCTTGTATAATTATAATCTGGCCTGTAACAAATGGATTTCCAGGTTCATGAGGGCATGCAGTAGAGCCAATCCAACCCCTACAATAAGGGTCCCTTCTTGGGATTTAAACTTGGTGCTAAACACGTTAACAGGTTCTCCCTTTGAGCCCCTTAGCTCAGGGTCCATTAAAATACTCACCCTAAAACCAATACTTCTGATGGCCTTAACATCACCACGAAGGGTTAGTGAGTTACAGGCTTTATCTGCAGATCCACCTTTTACCTTAGTGCTAGATGATAGAGTAGTTTTGAGACCAGATCCTGCTTTTCTACCTAAGATTGTTTCTAAGTTTCATATGTCTCAGGAGATAGCCCTACCATCCTTCTGTCCTGAGCCAAAAAATAGCAAGGAGGAAAGATTTCATACCTTGGATGTCAGGAGATGCCTTATACATTATTTAGCATCCACAAGCTCATGGAGGAAGGATAGGGCTCTATTTGTCTCCTTCCAGGGCTCCCGGAAGGGATCAAAGGTCTCAAAAGGCACTCTGTCAAGGTGGATCCGGGAAGCCATCACGATGGCCTATACGGGATCGGGCGGAGATCCTCCTAGCAATCTGAAGGCCCACTCTACACGGGGCATGGCTGCTTCCTGGGCAGAAAGAGCGGACGTGCCCATTGAGCAAATATGTAAGGCAGCCACATGGTCATCTCCGTCCACTTTCTATAATCACTATAGACTTGACCTTTCTGCCTCCTCTGATCTCACATTTGGGAGAAGGGTTCTGCAGGCTGTGGTCCCTCCCTTACATACTTAGTTCTTTGTAATTCTCTCGTTGTGCCGTCATGGGTGACAGAAAAACACGTATATTACTTACCGGTAATGTGTTTTTTCGGAACCCATGACGGCACCTTAACATTCCCTCCCTATCACTATGGTGTTCACCTTCCGGTTGGTGGGTGTTGAGTATTCACATGGGTGAAATTCGTTTATGGTTAATAAAATTATGTGCTCTAACCGGAGAGTCCTCTCATGCTCTGTAATCCACTGATGCGGGAGAGAGGCGCCGCCCTTTTTATCTTGAAGGTTTCCTGTCCTTGAAGGGCGGATCCCCTCTCTCGTTGTGCCGTCATGGGTTACGAAAAAACACATTACCGGTAAGTAATATACGTGTTTTTCTTGCAGAAATCTTGTTGTAGTGCATTATGCAGCAGGTAAAAAGACTTTTTCTCAGTCAGGCTGAGAGCACACGGGCTTCTATGGTGGTTAAGATGGAGAATGAGCAGAAATATGAAGAAGGTGGTAGGGGTTAGTTACATCACAGCCACATCAGAGGGGGACAGGGAGAGAGAAAGGACAATCTACTCAGAAAAGCAAACATTACTGCAATGCAATGAAACAGCAATATATAGCAACTGTAAGAAGTCCGATATAGTCTGTGATATTCCCAATCATGGGACGTAACATATAGTGTATGTAAACTTCTGGTTTCAACTGTAGATATATATATATATATATATATATATATATATATATATATATATATATATATATATATATATATATATATATATATATATATATATATATATATATATATATATATTAATAAATGCAGATGTAATCAATAAATATATACATGTCTTTGTGTACAGTGTATACAATTCTAAAAGTGCACATCTATTTAGTGCAGCACAGCAGGGCATTCACAGCAGAGGTGATAGCTTCTGTATTGTTCTGCTCTACTCATTGACATCTAACTTGCAGGAGCTGCAGCCTCCCCCTCCATAGAAGTCCTGCTCCTAGATATCACATACTGCACCCATACAGCACATCCTCCTGCATTTACTACCTGCTCCCTGTACAATGTATCTTTTCAGTGGAGCATCAGCACACAAAGTGTATGTTCACACGATCAGTGTTCACTGCGGATTGGATGCGTGCAATCTGCAGTGGCCAGATGTTACAGCATAGTGGATGGGATTTATACAAATCCCATGCCCACTATGCGTCTGCGGCTCACCCGTCGAAACAGACATACGTCGCATTTTTCCAGATCGCAGCATATCTATTTCTCCTGCGGGTCCGCATGGGGGCGTTCTCCATAGACCTAATCTCTATGGGGAAAGCCCTCCTGTGAGAAAAAAAAAAAAAAGAGGTCGGCTCTCATTTGCATAATGAGTGGAAGCCGAAGGCGGCTTCTCCGCAGCCGGTTCGGGATGGTCTGCACATACCCAAACACATTGCGTGGAGCATAGCTGTGCAGAAGCCGTCACCTCTACTGTCAGCACATCTATCTTCAGGAACGGACTGGGTCTGAAATGCCCTGGCATTTGAAAACACAAATGCCCAAGCAGTCCTTGTCCCTGAGCCCAAGATGGGGATATATTACCCTGCCCGGAGGAAATCAAGATTGTCCACCCAACAGCCCCTTCTATAGTATGATGGTCCCCCACAGCACCACAAAAATAAAAACCTCATACTCGCCTAACCCAGACTCCTCGTCCTCCTCAGCGTCTGTCTTTTCTTCTGTCTATTCTCGCAGTGGACGCTGGTGGTGCAATGTGGCATCATTGCACAGCAGACATCCCCCACTTGCCACTGGCCTCCGGCAGGCCACAGACAACCCGCGACCTGCCTGGATAAAGGATGGAGGCCGCGGCTTTGTGCACCATCATAACTTTTGGTATCGGCATCTTGTGGATGGCAATACTGTTAACAGCATAGCAGACAATGCAGCCCACGACCAGAGAGGCTCTTCTGGCAATTGCTAGATGGCCAGTCCGGCCCTGTCTATCTTGCTCCTCTGTTGACAGAGCAGGACAGGGTGATGAGATTCAGTCTCAGCCTGTGCTGGGGAGAGAGAGCAGCTCTAACAGTACATGGCTCACTTTCCTTGGTGCTAGGCATTATGGGAGAGTGAGGTCAGCAGTGCAGGGCAGTGTGGGGATTTCCCTGGAGACTGCTCATCTGAATGAGAGGCTTGTGCTATCAAGAGCGGGTTTTCTCAGGTTTTGTATGTGCTTTACTCAGGAGTTTTTTTTTGTGAAATCATTAATAATATTACATCAGCTTTTAAAATAAATAATAATAATGTTATTGATAGGTTCGCTTTAACCATTTAGAGGCCTATGTCAATCACTGACTGTTAAATGGTTCAGATGGCTCCTGGATGCTGATGACAACCATTGGGCTTACTCAAGGCTAGGTCACTATCATCTTGGTACACCTATGAAGCCTTGCATGTGACTGGGTTTCATAGGTAACTAGTAATTTCCTTATTTATTGCAGTACTGCGATTTATAATTAATGTGACCAAAGGTTTAAAGGGATTGTCCCAAGAACAAAGTTCATTTTAATCAATAGATCTTTGAATAATAATAACTTCCACAATTGGATGTGTTTAAATAAAAAGTCCCTGTGCTGAGATAATCTTATAAATGCTCCCCTGCTGTGTACTGTGTAATGGCCGTGTCTGACCGTACAGGAACATGGTCTGATCATACCACAGCTCCTGGGCAGGGGAGGAAGCAAAAGAGTATACAGCATGGGAAAACAAATGGTTCTTTCTTTGAGATAAAATATTGTTTAAACACAGGCAGTCAAATGTTTTAGCTCACAGAAAGAATCAGCTGTAATCCTGTGCTGTCCTGTCTGTATACCCTTTTGCTTCCTCTCCTGCCCAGGAGCTGTGGTATGATCAGACCGTGTACCTTCAGTCAGACACAGCCATTACACAGTACACAGCAGGGGCACATTTATAAGATTATCTCAGCATGGGAACATTTTTTTTAAATACGCATTCAATTCTGGAAGTTATTATTTTTCCCAGATCTATTGATTAAAATGAACTTTTTTTTCCCCAGAAAACCCCTTTAATTCCCGTAGAGGGACTAGCAAAAAAGTGAATACAAGTTTTTTTGGGGTTTTTTTTGTATAAAAGTTGCCCCTTTTTCCCAATTCAAAAATAAAAAATAATAAAAAAGAAACAAAATTTTGTATAGTGCAACCACAATGGTTTCATCTTTGAAAATCTAAAATGAACCCTCTAATGATCAGGCCTGAATGATGTTTTCCAGGCTTGGGACAAAGGTCTTCAGGGAAACAGTGACTGCAGACTGCTGTCTCAATTCCCTGGCATTGCCAGTGCGAGGGCTGTCGCTTGACCTCGTGTGTGCGACTTGCATACTTGCAACCACAAGCTGACTAGTCTCATTTGGCATTCTTTCAGTTAATGTATCTAGTCGTTGTGTGACTACCCGCTCTCACTGTGAATTCCGGGGAAGTGATTGTGTGTGCACCGCATACGTCACTACATGGCTGTCTGTAGGTCACATAGATTGATTTAAGACTTTACTCCCAATCCTTGATTACCCCTTTAATGACCAGTACATTTTTTGCTTTTTTGCCTTTTTCTTCCCTATTTTCAGCAGAATTTTTTTTTTCTCTTCATAGATGTGTGTAGGCTGTTTTATGCGGGACTAATTGTGAATTTTTTTTAGCCTCGTTTTGATTATCTAGTTAATTCAGAAAAATAAATAAAATTCCATTTTCGGTCAGTGCAACTCCTTCCAAAAACTGCAATAAAAACAAACAAGCAAATGCCATGTGTACCTCAAAATATTATACATAAAACCAGCTCACCTACAAAACTAGATCTCATGGGACTCCATGTCTGATGAATTATTATTTATTTATATAGCGCCATTGATTTCCTTGCGCTGTACATAAGAAGGCGTTACTTACAAAATACAGATGTCACTTACAGTAAACAAACTAACAATGATAGACTGGTACAGAGGGAGGAGGACCCCGCCCTTGCGGGCTTACATTCTACAGGAACGGGGAAGGAGACAGTAGGTGGGGGGTTGCAGCAGCTCTGGTGGTGGTAAGGAGGCAGGGTGGTCATGGCAGGCTGTAAGCTTGTTTGAAGAGATGGTTTTTCAGGTTCCATCTGAAGGATCCAAATGTGGAGGCTAATCGGACGTGTTGAGGCGCAGAATTTCAGGGGATGTGGTATAGTCGTGAGAAGTCTTGGAGGTGATTGGGTGAGGAACTAATAAGTGTGGAGGAGAGAAGGAGGTTTTAGGAGGACCAGAGATTACGTAAGGGAATATATCGGGAGATTAGTTCAGAGATGTACGGAGGAGAAAGGCTATGAATTAATGATAAAACGTTACAGGAATAATTTGGAATTGTAGTTTGTTTGCAATTTTGCTGCACTTGGAATTTTTTTTTCTTTTTTTCAGTATGTTAGTTGTTAAAGTGAATGGTGTCATTCAAAACTACAGCATGTCTGGCTATACAGCCATGATGACGTAAAAATTAAGTTATAGCTCTTGGATGAAGGTGGGGACGGATGGACAAAAAGGTATAAAAATGATAATAAAAGGCCCCCTCCTGAAATAGTTAATGGCAGTGAGAATGAAGCAGAGGCTGTGCTTTATCTCTGCTTTGTGTTTAATAGTCATTTTGGATAGATTCATGATCTAGACCTGCAATGAAGCAGAGGTTTGAGGACTAGCTGAGTTGTTGCTGACAGTATTGATAGCCTTTGAATCGCAGCAAACCCGCATGTATAATATCTATACATGCAGATTTGCTGCTTTTCAATGTAAATCAATAGGCGCAAAATCGCACCGGAATCGCGCCTTGGCGGGTACCCGGGTCAGGAGAGGAGGCTGCTACTCCTCTCATCCGATCGCTGCTCTGACTGATAACAGCGAGAGCAGCGTGGATGGGAGAAACGGCAGCCTGCTTCTCCCAGCCTGCGTGCCAGCGCCAGTAAAAAGAAGAATCAAAAAGTAAAAATAAACCTTCATAATAACCTCTCCGGCGGCCCCCGGTGTCCTCCTGGGCGATGCTGTCCCATCAGCGGCTCGCTGCACACTGTGTGGCTCTGGTGATCAGTGACGTCACCGATCAGCTGATGGTCGCGTGACCATCAGGTGATAAGTGCCGCTGCAATCAGCTGATGGTCACGTGACCATCAGCTGTTTGCTGAAGCCGGTTATCAGTTAATCGGTCTCATGACCGATCAGCTGATGCTGCCACCGCGGGGACCCCATCGCTGAGTCACGCCTCACTTGTCGTGACGTCAGCCGGGGGTCACGTGCTGCCTGTGAGCGGCTATCGATAGCGCCGCTCACAGGCAGTATCAGCAGTACAAGGTAATTAGAAAGAAGCTTGTATTTATCATTAAAACACACTGGCATTTTTTATAAAAGTACCGGACAACCCCTTTAATAGCTATAGAACATTGTTGGCTAATGGCCCCTTCCACGGCTACTAATATCAGACCCCAGCGATCGGCTCTCCCTCTGCTGGTTATAAAAATAAGAGGGAGCCACGCCATTTTTTTTTTTTTTTTTTTTTAAATTTTATTTAGGCTTTGTGCCCATAATTCTGACGTAGCACCGCTTTGGACGCAAATTCTTACTGCGTCCATAACGTTGCATTCTATTGAACGCAGGTAAATCCGCATGTGTTCACTGAACCATGCGGATTTACCGCATTCAATACTTTCTAGTGGTCAAATTAATGTTTGGAGACTAGCGACTTCACAAGAGAATTTGACATGCTGCGGTCCTGAAAGACGCACCAAATGTCAGTGTCCACGGGTGATCCGCAGCCTCTGATGCATGCATAGTGGACGTGGGATTTCTAGAGATCCCATCCACTATACTGTAACATCTGGACGCTGCGAGTTTGACACTGTATATACACGCAGCGTCAAACCTGCTGTCGCTCCTGACCATGGCCACGTACCCAAACTCACCCGCAGCATGCCAATTTCTGTAGCGGACACGCTAGTCTCCGCTGCAGATTTTGACTGATTGTAGTGTCATTATATGCGGTGGATTCACATGTACCAAAAGTGCAGCATTATAACTCCGCGTTTTGGACGCAACATAAATACGTTGTGCGCAAAGTGCTGCTGAGTGCTGATCGGGGAGGGGGGGGCGTAGGGGCTAACGAACCAGCTGTGAGATGTTAATTATGGCCAGGGAAAATGTTTGTCTAGTGGCACATTCCCAGGCTAAAAAAAAACAGCTCACCACAGTCGCATAAATTACGTGAATAGAAATGCTAATGAAGATTGGGTGAATGGGACCAGCTGACACCCAGCTCTTTTGTTTGGTGATGTGAAGGTGTCAATCAGACCTTTTCATGACCAAACAAAGTAAAGAAACACACAGACGCAGTTTAAACACTTTATTCGAAATACAACAGACCCATTATTTAATCATCTAAATCAACCAATATACTCACCCCAGTTCTTATGGTAATTCAAGGGCTTAAGCAATGTCCCACCAACTTAACTTGGCTCCAAAAATCATTCATTGATGCTCAAAAACGCTTAAAAAAAAAAAACATGTAAAAACGTGTCAAAAACGCATGTAAAAACCGCATGCGTTTTTTCTGGCAAGGAGAGACAAACGCTCAGGAAATTTCTACTTAAAATCTGCATCGTGGGCACATAGCCTCAATGAAATAATTTTAGATGACGCCTACATACACAAAAAAAAAATGGGATTATACCATGAAACCAGTGTTATCATAGTGGGCTCACCTGTCTGTGCTGCTGCTTATCTTACTAATAATGTAGGGCAGATGTCGCCATACTTCCTCCTTCCTTATAAGCCCACTGTTAGCATATGTTGTGTCTTTATAGGGTGGATCCATGCAGTGTATACTCCTCAGGATACTCTCGTTTTTGGCGGCAATTTCCTGCATAGTTTCAATATCCCAATGCAACTACGCATCTATAGCATTGAAGACCGAACACGGGTGAGTCCTATAAAAATGTGCAACTAATTCCACCAATGCGACCGGTTTGTTAAAAATTAACATGACCTCTTATTTTTTATTCATTATTTTTACACACCTCTTCAGGTCCCCACAAAGTTTCGATACCCTTTTTATTATGAGATGTGCTGGTACGTTTTGGAGCGATATATTTATTGCATGACAAGGAGATCTCATCTCACCAAGGACTTCCAGAGAGAGTCACTGAGTATAGGTGAGTGCCTTATTACTGAAAGACTGCACAGATGGTCCCTTTTGTGTCCCGCTCGCTCGCTCTTTGTCCCGCTCGCTCGCTCTTTGTCCCGCCCGCTCGCTCTTTGTCCCGCCCGCTCGCGCTTTGTCCCGCCCGCTCGCGCTTTGTCCCGCTCTGTTTATTTTTCGTAAAAATAAATGAACGATTTAAACTTTTGCTTCTTGCTGCATACACTTCTATTTTAGGCTTAAAGTGCATTGAAATCTACAGTGACCTTTGTCCAACAACCATTGTGTGAAGCCATAAAAGAGTTTGCTCCACAATTGACATTTATTACCTATACACATGGTCAGTGATAAATATCTAATTGTCGCAAGGGGTGTGGGGGGCCCAGCACTAGGACCCAGTGATCACTAGAATGGTATGCTAAGCTTGCCTGAATGTGTGGGGCTATTAGTCCTGACCTTATACAGGACTGGTTAAATGCCAGGGGTCAGGTAATTCATGTAGAAAACTGGTGTCACAACTTTTTGAGTTGTGTTTTATTGATGCATAAGAGAGATTTTATTGTCTGTTTCTAGAAGACTCCAGCATTTTGCCTACTTTGGCACCAAATCTTATTAACATCATTCTAATTAATTTTGTTATTTTTCTTTCTATCCTCAGATTTGGAGCTAAATGGTCGGAGAAGGCCAGAAACACCGTCATCATCTTCGTCTTCATCTTCTTCTTCAAACTCTTCTTCTTCGCCCTCCTCATCCTCATCATCCGAGTATGATGACTCTTCAGATCAAGACTGGGAGGAGGAAGAAGGTTTGAGTAAAAAAGAGAGAGAAAGAAGAAGGGTGGAGAGAGATATACAAAGGCGGAGAGAACGGGAACGACGACAGAGGGAAAGATCACGGCAGCGGCATGAGGAGAGGCTTCTTATGTCCAGAATTCCTGCAGCACACAGGCCTCTTACACCACCCCCATCTCTGCCTACACCACCCTCACCTCCAAGTATGCCCCATTCCTTGACATGGTTTGAGATTGAAGGTCTACATTGCCTTGTTAAGAAGCTTGAATCTCTTCCTCCACACAAGAAGTGCCTTCCTGATGGCATTCATGACCCAGATGCTCTAATCGCAGACATCAAGGTGAGTGTCACTTCTGCGTGTTTTTGCCTAATGTTATTCGAAAGCTTTTTAATAAAAAAAAAAAAAGAAGCAGAAGGTGTTTTCCATTACTTGAACAACCACTTCTCAATTGCTATATTCCCATATTTTGTCTAAAATAACAAAAGTCTGTACTCTGCTCCAGTGCTGGCACCATTCCAACGACTTTGGCACCGTGGATCATTTGACGTTATGTCATGTGAGCCCTGCAGCTAATCAGCGCCTGTTGTTGGGCTGCGTTACTCTCACTTCCATCGGACGTAACTAATATTTGGAGATCACAATGCGGCCGCTCTAACTTTTACCGGGTGTCTGTTTTGACCTAAGGAAGTGAGCGTGGAGCTGCCCAATAAGGGGCACTGATTGGCTGCAGGGCCCCTGTGACATAACAACATCATGAGAAGCCAGATGCTGATGTCGCTGGAACGGCACCAGAGAGGAGCACAAGCTGTTATTATTTTAGAAAGGGGAATATAGCAATTGAGAAAGGGTTGTCCAACATTCAAAGTAACTTCCTATGCTTAACTTCATTAATCCTAATTGCTAGCTAAGCTTCAATGGAGTTGTGTTGCAGTGTCCCTGCACAATGGGTAACCAGGAGTCCTATGTTACACTGTTATTGCATAAAAAAGATGGGACTAGTTCTGAGAGTATGTTCTTGGCCGCCAGTACCATGCATCTAAATTATTGTGATCTTGTGGGCACAATAGTGAGCGCTCTTGTATTCTGTATGAGAAAGCCACAGACTGACGTCTGTTAATGGCTTGCCACCGGAAGAACAATGCGATCGGCAGTCCGAAACCATTAAATCGTCCACCAAGTACAATGATTGTAGCATGTCAACGGATATCAGAAAGACCATTCCATTATGATGTCTCACTTCCTTGAGTTTTCGCATAAGTAAAAACTGGTCCGAGTCTTATCAGTGTTTTGGATCATCGTGTCATCCATGTTTGGTTAAGTGTATAAGTTTTACCGTCCGTGTTTCATCACTGATTTTCTTGTATGGAAAAAGAAAAAATTAAATTGCAAATCTTCTCCTGAGCATTTTACAGACTGCGCATGGGGACCATACTGTACTGTCTGTGATTTTCACGGACCCATAGACTTATATGCATTTTTTTTGCATGATTCCGATCAAAAACAGACATGATTTTTGCACGGATATATATGGTCCACAAAAAAAACCCACATGTGAATGGTCACATAGACTATAATGGGTATTTGTTTTATCTGTGAATATCAGGAATAGAAGACTTACGTGGTTCATGGATGTCTGAAGAATGAGGAATAGGAAGGTTTTATATGAAGCGATTACAGCACTTGAGGAAGATGAGAATTTATCTTGGTGCAGATGGCAAAGTCAGGCCAATTTTCTAATCTGTAATGGGTGAAAACTCTGTGACTCTGCATGGGGTGATACAGATAGTACAGTTGAGTATTCACCAGCAGATATAAAACGGGCAGTACATTTTTCTGTATAGGCCTCATTTGTTTGGATAGCTAAGAGAAGTATTGGTGACAAATCCATACTTCCATGGACTGAACAACTGTCAGGAGATTGTGCTGTACAGTGTACGTTATGGCGACACTATGCAATACTACATAAAAACGTACTTTACAAGCTGTATTTCATTGGGACTTTATTAAACGATGTGATCTTTATGGGTGCTGTGTACTGGTACATGTGGTGAACGGTGGGATGCTACATACCTCTTTTTCATATCACAGTTTTTTCATACATAACTGTGTTATTGTATTTGGCAGAGCGTGTGAGACCCCCAACAGCTAAAGGCACTGGTCAGAGCTCACAAGCCCCTATTTGTTTCACCGCTAGGAATTAGTGGTAATGGGCACATTGAAACACAAATCTATGATGGTCACTTTCACCACGGTGTCTGGATCTCCTGGTGTACAGTCTTTGTTCTGTTACCACTACATATATTACATTTTGTTTTTAATCATACATTGCCTTCCACTTTTGGGTACTGCCATAAAAGCCATGTACTCACATTGCCATTCCGCTACACAGTTGCCTTTATCCCCTCCTGGCTTCCATTCCTGACAGGGGACGTCACTTGGCTGCTGTACACATCTAGCAGCCGCTGACTGGCTGCAGCCTTCACATCATGTCCGAGCCGGAAGAAACAATCTGTCTTTAGCTCGGATGCAGAGTGATGGCTGCAGTCTGCTGAGAAGACAGCACATCCCTGGGCTGATTAACATGGCAGTCATTTTTCTCGTACGAGTAAATCAGTCCACGTTTCATCTGTATTCAGTCCGTATAGAATTTCCACGCACCATTGATGAGTATGTGCTACTCGGCAGGGCCTCCCACCAGGTCCTAAAGCGACAGCAAATCCAAAGATCTCCGAGGGACCATAGAGATCCTTGTAAAAATCCAGTCTTTATTCCAGAATATTTAATATATCAAAGCAGTGAGGAGACAAAATTAGAGAACATTTCTTGCCAAATGGCCTGACTGTATTTCAGCTTGAGACTTGGCCGAAACACTGCTCTGATGTTTTAAATATTTTGGAATAAAGATTTGATTTTTACTAGGAGCTCTATGGTGTCTTGGATATCTTTAAAAAAAAAATAACAGGGTTCTCTTCCCATAATTGCACAACATCTCACGTTAACCGCTTCCCATCACTTCGCTGGCTTTTCACATCCTAATGGAGAGTGTGCCTTTCCATTAGGGCAGGGGTGGGGAACCTTTTTTCTGACATGAGCCTTTTGGATCTTTGGACCATCACTCTGGGGCCGTACAAAATTGTCAGCTTGAAATTTATCCTGCTATAGTTTGGTCAAACATTTAATTAACTCACCCCAATGTGATGGCTGGAGCTGCCATAGTTTATAGCCTATTAGATTGTGCCTGAGTCTTGGTCTATTATGCAACCTGTCTGTGTACGGCTTTATTCACACATCAGTATTTCATCAGTGTTTGGATGCCAAAACCAGAAGTGTCTCCAAAACATAGAAAGGATGACAATATTTCAATTATCGTTTTTCTCTGTAATTTCCACTCCTGGTTTTGACATTAAAATACTGACCTGTGAATGAGGCCTAACACTGACAGGCTGGATAATGTTCTGTACTTCATGTGTAGTACACAGTATTACTAATGCAATCAAAAGATCTTGTGAGACTAAAAAATATTCTAAAAAATATATTTTTAAGTGTTGGAAAAAAACACAAATAAAAAAATAACTTTTTGCTCTGAAAAGTTTTATTTTATTGTAATTACAAAAACTAAAAACGATAGATATTTGGTATCATTGCTTCTGTAACAACCAGTACAAGATAAAGATGTTTATCCTTCACTGTGAACAAAAAAAAAAAAAGATAAAAAACAGCCGAATTTCCATTTTTGTAAATTCCGCCTCACATAGAATTAAATAAAAATGATTGTAAAGACAGTTAGGTCCTGAAATATTTGGACGGTGACACAATTTTCGCACTTTAGCTGTTTAGCAAAACATATTCAAGATATACTTTTGTAATCAATATGGGCTTAAAGTGCAGACTCTCCGCTTTAATTTGAGAGAATTCCCATCCTAATTGGAGTAAGGGTTTATAAATTACAGCTCTTTAATATGTAGCTGCCTCTTTTTAAAAGGGACCCAATGTAATTGGACAATTATCTCAAAACCTCTTTGATGGGCTGCATGGGCTATTTTCTCATTAATCCATCATCAATTAAGCAGGGAAAAGGTCTGGAGTTGATTACAGGTGGGGCATTTGCATTTGGAAGCTGTTGCTATGAACCCACAACATGATTTCAAAGGAGCTCTCAATGGAAGAGAAACAGACCATCATTAGGCTGAAAAAAGAAGATATCCATCAGACAGATGGCAGAAATATTAGGAGTGGCCAAATCAAAAGTTTGGTACATTCTGAAAAAAAAAAGAGAGATCACTGGTGAGCCTGGTAGCTCCAAGAAGGCCTGGATGTCCATGGAAGAAAACAGTGATTGGTGATCTCCGAAAAACTCCTTCACATTATGCACCCAAGTCAAGAACACACTCCAGGAAGTGGGTGTCTCAGTGTTGATGTCTACCATAAAGAGAAGACTTCATGAGCGCAAATATAGAGGCCTGACCACACTACGTGCAAACCAATAATCAGCCTTAAAAATAGAAAGGCCAGATTAGACTTTGCCCAAAAAGATTTAAAGAAGCAACCCCAGTTCTGGAAAAGAATTCTTTGGACAGATAAAACGAAGATAAACTTGTACCAGAATGATGGGAAGAAGAAAGTATGGAGGGCTTGGAACAGCTCATGATCCAAAGTACACCACATCCTCTGTAAAACATGGTAAAGCCAGTAAATGGCACGGGCATGCATGGCTTCCAATGTCAGTGGGTCACTAGTGTTTATAGATGATGTGACTGAAGAGAGGTGCAGACAGGTGAATTCTGAAGTGTACAGGGCTATACGTTCTGCTCAGATTCAACCAAATGCAGCAAGGTTGATTGGACGGCGCTTCACAGTACAGATGGACAATGACCCAAAACATACTGCGAAAGCAACCCACAACAAGGCAAAGAAGTGGAATATTCTGCAATGGCCGAGTCAATCACCAGATCTCACCCCATCGAGCAGCATTTCACATGCTTAAATCAAAACTTAAGGCAGAAAGACCCACAAACAGGCAACAACTGAAGTCAGCTGCAGTAAAAGCCTGGTAAAGCACCACAAAGGAGGAAAACCAGCGTTTGGTGACATCCGTGGCTTCCAGACTTCAGACAGTCATTGCCTGCAAACGATTCTCTACAAAATATGAATAATGCTCATTTACCGTAAATGTTAATTTGTCCAATTACTTTTGAGCCCCTGAAATGAGGAGGCTTTGTAGAAAAATGGTGGCAATTCCTAAATGTTTCACAGAATATTTCTGTTAATCATTTTTAATTAAACATGGAAGTCTACAATTCAATTGCATCTCACTTGTCTCATTTTAAATCAGAAATAGTGGCATGCAGAGCCCAAATCATGAAGGTCACTGTCCAAATATTTCTGTGCCTAACTGTATGTATGCCAAAATTGTACCAATAAAAGCTACAGTTTGCTATGCAAAACAAGCTGCTATTGAACACTGTACTCGAAAAAAATACATTTTTTTCAGAGTCAAATTTTTTTTTAATGATTTTCTTGTGCTAAAGTAGTAAAACATGAGAAAAAATGGTATAAATTGAAAAACCATATAATCGTATCAACCCATGGTATAACATGGTATTTATTTTGCACAGAGAATACAAAAACATAATGCTAAAATTAAATAATTAAATTGCTATAAAATATAAAAAAAATAGCAGAATTCCCATGAAAAGTTAATAAAGGTTTGCGTCTACAAAAAAAATTACAATGTTATGGTTCCTGGAATGTGACCATGAAAAAAATGCAAAAAAATCCCCATAGGCTGTGAATAAACTGTGTACAGAATTATTAGGCAACTTCTATTTTTTGATTACCGTAATTTTCGGACTATAAGACGCACCTAGGTTTTAGAGGAAGAAAATAGTGGTCATGATGCACTGTTATGGGGGAGGGTGTCTGCTGTTGACACTGTTTATAGGGGTAATGTCCCCAATTCTGTACAAATATCCTCATCCTGGTATATATAGCCCTCCTTCCTTTTATACTTGGCCCCCATCCTGGTATGCTTGGCACCCCAATCCCCCATCCTGGTAGTATGCATGGCACCCAAATACCTCATCCTGGTATGTGTGGCATACCTCATCCTAGCATGCATGGCACCCCTCATCCTGGCATGCGTGGCACCCTTCATTCCCCCCATCCTGGCATGCGTGGCACCCTTCATCCCCCACCCCCCCATCCTGGTATGCATGGAACCCTTCATTTCCCCCTATCCTGGTATCCTGGTATGCATGGCATCCTTCAACCCCCCCCCCCCCCTCCATGCTGGTATGCATTGCACCCTTCATCCCTCGCCATCCTGGTATGCATGGCACCCTTCAGTACCCTCCCCACCCCTCTCATCCTAGTATGCATATAACCCCTCATCCTGGTATGCATGGCACCCCCATCCCCATCACACTACACACAAAAAAATAAAGGATTCTACTCACCTTCCCTCTGCTCCAGTGCTGCATCCTGTTCTGCTGCCAACTGCTGATCACACGTGAGATGAGCTGCCGGAATAGTCACTGCTCCCCAGGCTTGGGCTATGGGCATGTAGATCGCATGTGCCCACTATTAAAGAGCATGAATATTCCTTAGTAAATATTCATTTTCTCTAGCAGTGGGAACAGTGTAGGCTGCAGCAGGCGGCTGCTGCCTCCTGTGCCTGCTCCTCCGCCGTTGCTGCCACCCCCACCACCCAAACAACAACAGTATAATATAGTACATTCGCACTATAAAATGCACCACCCACTTAAATCCAAAATTTTGAAGGTGAAAAGTTTGTCTTATAGTCAGAAAAATATGGTAATTTTATTATTGAACAGCAACAGTGCTGTCAGTCAGTCCAAAAAGGTTAATAAACTTGAAACCTGAATATTTAACCCCTTTACAGCCCATGACGTATTAATACGCGTCTGTGCCCTGGGACTTAAGAGCCTGACCCGTATTAGTACGTCATGGCGATCGCGCGCGCACACAGGCTGTGCGAGCGCGATCGCTGCCGGGTATCAGCTGATTGTCACAGCGGACACCCGGTACTATGTGCAGGGAGCGGTCCCGCACCGCTCTCGGCACATTAACCCCCGAAGTCTATCGCAGCATTGCCGAGGCAAGGGGAGGTGATCGCAATACTCACCTCCTCTTCCGGCCTCCAGCGCTGTCTGCCGCGGCTTCCTGGGTGTTGCCATGACGACCCGATGTCGTCATGACAACATCCGGGTCACCAGGCAGCAGGAACATTGTTTGTTTGGTCGTGCACTGCGCATGACCAATCTTCTCACTGTGCAGCGCTGACTGCCTGCATGGCACAGGGATGGTGCTCCATCCCTATGCTATGTAGGCGATCAGAATAAAAAAAGTGAAAGTCCCACAGTGGGAGTAAGTAAAAAAGTGTAAAAACTCTCAGAAAGTGAAAAAAAATAAATAAAAAAAATTGTAAAAATATTTAAAAAAAAAAAATAAGAAAAATAATCCACCAAAAATAAAAATATAATGTACCCATCAATAAATATTATGAAAAAAAAAGCAAGCAAACAATAAAAGTACACATATTTGGTATCGCCGCGTCAGGAACGACTTGACCTATAAAACTGTCCCACTAGTTAACCCCTTCAGTGAACATGGTAAAAAAAAAAAAAAAAAACGAAGCAAAAAACAATGTTTTATCATCATACTGCCAAACAAAAAATGGAATGACACGCAATCAAAAAGACGAATATAAATAAAAATGGTACCGTTGAAAACGTCATCTTGTCCCGAAAAAAACAAGCCGCCATACAGCTCCATCATCCGAAAAATCAAAAAGTTATAGCTCTCAGAATAAAGCGATGCAAAAAAGTAATTTTTTCTATAAAATATAATTTGTGTAAAAGCACCAAAACATAGAAAAACGATATAAATGTGATACCGCTGTAAACGTACTGACCCAAAGAATAAAGCTGCCTTATCAATTTTACCACACGCGGAACAGAATAAAAAAAAAAACAATTCCTGAATTGGTGTTTTTTGTTTATTCTGCCTCCCAAAAATCGGAATAGAAAGCAATCAAAAAATGTCACGTGCCTGAAAATGGCACCAATAAAAACGTCAACTTGTACCGCAAAAAACAAGCCGTCACATGACTCTGTAGGCCAAAATATGGAAAAATTATAGCTCTCAAAATATGGCGATGCAAAAACTAGATTTTACAAAAAATGCGTCTTTTAGTGTGACAGCTGTCAATCATAAAAACCCCATATGATTCTGGTATCGCTGTAATCGCACCAGCCCGAAGAATAAAGTCGTCTATTCACTTATACCGCACGAGGAACGGCGTAAAAAATAAACTCTCAGGTTAGGGTTGTGCTAGGGTTAGGGTTGTGCTAGGGTTAGGGTTGTGCTAGGGTTAGGGTTGTGCTAGGGTTAGGGTTGTGCTAGGGTTAGGGTTGTGCTAGGGTTAGGGTTGTGCTAGGGTTAGGGTTGTGCCAGGGTTAGGGTTGTGCCAGGGTTAGGGTTGTGCCAGGGTTAGGGTTGTGCCAGGGTTAGGGTTGTGCCAGGGTTAGGGCTGGGGTTAGGGTTGTGATGGGGTTGGGATTTTTTTCAAAAGTAAGAATAAAAAATGACAATATGGCGACTAGTGTTGAGCGCAAGTGCTCGCTACTTGAGTTTGCATCGGGTGCTCTGGTATGCATTGAGTATCGTGGGTATTTAAGTGACATGCTCGAGTCTCCGCCCCGTATGCTTCGCGGCCAAAAAAACTTTGCGGGGATTGCCTGCCATGCACGAGCGATCCCCGCATGTTTTTTTTTTGGGGTGTCTAATAACCGTGAAACATGCGGGGCAGGGACTCGAGCATGTCACTCGAGCACACGCTGTACATGGTGCATACCTGAGTACCCGATGCAAACGCAAGTGGCAAGCAAGCACTTGCGCTCAAGACTAATGACAACTTATTCAATATGATGACCTAATGTTATCAAATTCTGTGTCGTACCTCTGGGTTCAAAATGTTCACTATACCCCTTGATAAAATCCTTGAGGGGTCTAGTTTCCAAAATGGGGTCACTTGTGGGGGGTTTCCACTGTTTAGGCACACAGGGGCTCTCCAAACGCGACATGGTGTCCGCTAACAAATTGAATGGAAAATCGTCTCAAATTGTTAGCGGACACCATGTTGCGTTTGGAGAGCCCCTGTGTGCCTAAACATTGGAGCTCCCCCACAAGTGACCCCATTTTGGAAACTAGACCCCCCAAGGCACCTATCTAGATGCATAGTAAGCACTTGGAACCCCCAGGTGCTTCACAAATTGATTCGTAAAAATGAAAAAGTGGAAAAAAAAATACTTTTTCATTTTTACAGATTAATTTGTGAAGCACCTGGGGGTTCAAAATGCTCACCACCCATCTAGATAAGTTCCCAGGGGGGTCTAGTTTCCAAAATGGGGTCACTTGTGGGGGGTTTCCACTGTTAAGGCACATCAGGGACTCTCCAAACGCAACATGGCGTCCGCTAATTATTCTAGCAAATTTTACAATTGAAAATTCAAATGGCGCTCCTTCCCTTCCGAGCCCTGCTGTGCGCCCAAACAGTGGTTTTTCCCCACATATGGGGTATATGCGTGCCCAGGGGAAATTGCACAACAAATTTTTGGGTCCATTTTTTCCTGTTACCCCTGCGAAAATAAAAAAAAATTGGGTCTGGTGTACAGATACACACTGCCTACTAATGGTGTATGCTGTGTATGATGACAGGCTGGTATACTGCTACACACTGCCTACTGATGGTGTGTGCTGTGTATGATGACAGGCTGGTATACTGCTACACACTGCCTACTGATGGTGTATGCTGTGTATGATGACAGGCTGGTATACTACTACACACTGCCTCTTGATGGTGTATGCTGTGTATGATGACAGGCTGGTATACTACTACACACTGCCTACTGATGGTATATGCTGATAGGCTGGTATACTGCTACACACTGCCTACTGATGGTGTATGCTGTGTATGATGACAGGCTGGTATACTACTACACACTGCCTACTGATGGTGTATGCTGTGTATGATGATAGGCTGGTATACTACTACACACTGCCTACTGATGGTGTGTGCTGTGTGTGATGACAGGCTGGTATACTGCTACACACTGCCTACTGATGGTGTGTGCTGTGTATGATGATAGGCTGGTATACATATACACACTGCCTACTGATGGTGAGTGCTGTGTATGATGACAGGCTGGTATACTGCTACACACTGCCTACTGATGGTGTGTGCGGTGTATGATGACAGGCTGGTATACTACTACACTGCCTACTGATGGTGTGTGCTGTGTATGATGACAGGCTGGTATACTACTACACACTGCCTACTGATGGTGTATGCTGTGTATGATGACAGGCTGGTATACTACTACACACTGCCTACTGATGGTGTGTGCGGTGTATGATGACAGGCTGGTATACTACTACACACTGCCTACTGATGGTGTGTGCTCTGTATGATGACAGGCTGGTTTACTACTACACACTGCCTACTGATGGTGTATGCTGTGTATGATGATAGGCTGGTATACTACTACACACTGCCTACTGATGGTGTATGCTGTGTATTATGACAGGCTGGTATACTGCTACAACCTGCCTACTGATGGTGTATGCTGTGTATGATGACAGGCTGGTATACTACTACACTGCCTACTGATGGTGTGTGCTGTGTATGATGACAGGCTGGTATACTGCTACACACTGCCTACTGATGGTGTGTGCTGTGTATGATGACAGGCTGGTATACTGCTACACACTGCCTACTGATGGTGTATGCTGTGTATGATGACAGGCTGGTATACTACTACACTGCCTACTGATGGTGTGTGCTGTGTATGATGACAGGCTGGTATACTACTACACTGCCTACTGATGGTGTGTGCTGTGTATGATGACAGGCTGGTATACTACTACAACCTGCCTACTGATGGTGTATGCTGTGTATGATGACAGGCTGGTATACTACTACACACTGCCTACTGATGGTGTGTGCTGTGTATGATGACAGGCTGGTATACTACTACACACTGCCTACTGATGGTGTGTGCTGTGTATGATGACAGGCTGGTATACAGATACGCACTGCTTACTGATGGTGTATGCTGTGTATGATGACAAGCTGGTATACTACTACACACTGCCTACTGATGGGGTATGCTGTGTATGATGACAGGCTGGTATACTACTACACACTGCCTACTGATGGTGTATGCTGTGTATAATGACAGGCTGGTATACTACTACACACTGCCTACTGATGGTGTGTGCTGTGTATGATGATAGGCTGGTATACTACTACACACTACCTACTGATGGTGTATGCTGTGTATGATGACAGGCTGGTATACTACTACACACTACCTACTGATGGTGTATGCTGTGTATGATGACAGGCTGGTATACTACTACACACTGCCTCTTGATGGTGTATGCTGTGTATGATGATAGGCTGGTATACTACTACACACTGCCTACTGATGGTGTATACTGTGTATGATGACAGGCTGGTATACTGCTACACACTGCCTACTGATGGTGTGTGCTGTGTATGATGACAGGCTGGTATATTACTACACACTGCCTACTGATGGTGTGTGCTGTGTATGATGACAGGCTGGTATACTACTACACACTGCCTACTGATGGTGCGTGCTGTGTATGATGACAGGCTGGTATACTACTACACACTGCCTACTGATGGTGTACGCTGTGTATGATGACAGGCTGGTATACTACTACACACTGCCTACTGATGGTGTGTGCTGTGTATGATGACAGGCTGGTATACTACTACACACTGCCTACTGATGGTGCGTGCTGTGTATGATGGCCGGCTGGTATACTACTACACACTGCCTACTGATGGTGTGTGCTGTGTATGATGACAGGCTGGCATACTACTACACACTGCCTACTGATGGTGTGTGCTGTGTATGATGACAGGCTGGTGTACAGATACACACTGCCTACTGATGGTGTGTGCTGTGTATGATGACATGCTGGTATACTGCTACACACTGACTACTGATGGTGTATGCTGTGTATGATGACAGGCTGGTATACTGCTACACACTGCCTACTGATGGTGCGTGCTGTGTATGATGGCCGGCTGGTATACTACTACACACTGCCTACTGATGGTGTGTGCTGTGTATGATGACAGGCTGGCATACTACTACACACTGCCTACTGATGGTGTGTGCTGTGTATGATGACAGACTGGTATACTGCTACACACTGACTACTGATGGTGTATGCTGTGTATGATGACATGCTGGTATACTGCTACACACTGACTACTGATGGTGTATGCTGTGTATGATGACAGGCTGGTATACTGCTACACACTGCCTACTGATGGTGTATGCTGTGTATGATGACAGGCTGGTATACAGATACACACTGCCTACTGATGGTGTATGCGGTGTATGATGACAGGCTGGTATACTACTACACACTGCCTACGGATGGTGTATGATAGGCTGGTATACTACTACACACTGCCTACTGATGGTGTGTGCTGTGTATGATGACAGGCTGGTTTACTACTACACACTGCCTACTGATGGTGAGTTGTGTGTATGATGACAGGCTGGTATACTACTACACACTGCCTACTGATGGTGCGTGCTGTGTATGATGACAGGCTGGTATACTACTACACTACCTACTGATGGTGTGTGCTGTGTATGATGACAGGCTGGTATACTACTACATACTGCCTACTGATGGTGTGTGCTGTGTATGATGACAGGCTGGTTTACTACTACGCACTGCCTACTGATGGTGTGTGCTGTGTATGATGACAGGCTGGTATACTACTACACACTGCCTACTGATGTTGTGTGCTGTGTATGATGACAGGCTGGTATACTACTACACACTGCCTACTGATGGTGTATGCTGTGTATGATGACAGGCTGGTATACTACTACACACTGCCTACTGATGGTGTATGCTGTGTATGATGACAGGCTTGTATTCTGCTACACACTGCCTACTGATGGTGTGTGCTGTGTATGATGACAGGCTGGTATACTACTACACACTGCCTACTGATGGTGAGTGCTGTGTATGATGACAGGCTGGTATACTGCTACACACTGCCTACTGATTGTGTGTGCTGTGTATGATGACAGGCTGGTATACTACTACACACTGCCTACTGATGGTGTGTGCTGTGTATGATGACAGGCTGGTATACTGCTACACACTGCCTACTGATGGTGTATGCTGTGTATGATGACAGGCTGGTATACTACTACACACTGCCTACTGATGGTGTGTGCTGTGTATGATGATAGGCTGGTATACTGCTACATACTGCCTACTGATGGTGTGTGCTGTGTATGATGACAGGCTGGTATACTACTACACACTGCCTACTGATGGTGTGTGCTGTGTATGATGACAGGCTGGTATACTGCTACACACTGCCCACTGATGGTGTGTGCTGTGTATGATGATAGGCTGGTATACTATTACACACTGCCTACTGATGGTGTATGCTGTGTATGATGACAGGCTGGTATACTACTACACACTGCCTACTGATGGTGAGTGCTGTGTATGATGACAGGCTGGTATACTACTACACACTGCCTACTGATGGTGTGTGCTGTGTATGATGATAGGCTGGTATACTGCTACACACTGCCTACTGATGGTGTGTGCTGTGTATGATGACAGGCTGGTATACTACTACTCACTGCCTACTGATGGTGTGTGCCGTGTATGATGACAGGCTGGCATACTACTACTCACTGCCCACTGATGGTGTGTGCTGTGTATGATGATAGGCTGTATAGTACTACACACTGCCTACTGATGGTGTGTGCTGTGTATGATGACAGGCTGATATACTACTACACATTGCCTACTGATGGTGTGTGCTGTGTACGATGACAGGCTGTATAGTGCTACACACTGCCTACTGATGGTGTATGCTGTGTATGATGACAGGCTGGTATACTACTACACACTGCCTACTGATGGTGTGTGCTGTGTATGATGACAGGCTGGTATACTGCTACACACTGCCTACTGATGGTGTATGCTGTGTATGATGACAGGCTGGTATACTACTACACACTGCCTACTGATGGTGTGTGCTGTGTATGATAGGCTGGTATTCTACTACACACTGCCTACTGATGGTGTGTGCTGTGTATGATGACAGGCTGGTATACTGCTACACACTGCCTACTGATGGTGTGTGCTGTGTATGATGACAGGCTGGTATACTACTACACACTGCCTACTGATGGTGTGTGCTGTGTATGATGACAGGCTGGTATACTACTACACACTGCCTACTGATGTTGTATGCTGTGTATGATAGGCTGTATAGTGCTACACACTGCCTACTGATGGTGTATGCTCTGTATGATGATAGACTGTATAGTGCTACACACTGCCTACTGATGGTGTGTGCTGTGTATGATTACAGGCTGGTATACTACTACACATTGCCTACTGATGGTGTGTGCTGTGTACGATGACAGGCTGTATAGTGCTACACACTGCCTACTGATGGTGTATGCTGTGTATGATGACAGGCTGGTATACTACTACACACTGCCTACTGATGGTGTATGCTGTGTATGATGATAGGCTGTATAGTGCTACACACTGCCTACTGATGGTGTGTGCTGTGTATGATGACAGGCTGGTATACAGATACGCACTGCTTACTGATGGTGTATGCTGTGTATGATGACAAGCTGGTATACTACTACACACTGCCTACTGATGGGGTATGCTGTGTATGATGACAGGCTGGTATACTACTACACACTGCCTACTGATGGTGTATGCTGTGTATAATGACAGGCTGGTATACTACTACACACTGCCTACTGATGGTGTATGCTGTGTATGATGACAGGCTGGTATACTACTACACACTACCTACTGATGGTGTATGCTGTGTATGATGACAGGCTGGTATACTACTACACACTGCCTACTGATGGTGTATGCTGTGTATGATGACAGGCTGGTATACTACTACACACTGCCTACTGATGGTGTGTGCTGTGTATGATGACAGGCTGGTATACTACTACACACTGCCTACTGATGGTGTGTGCTGTGTATGATGACAGGCTGGTATACTACTACACACTGCCTACTGATGGTGTGTGCTGTGTATGATGACAGGCTGGTATACTACTACACACTGCCTACTGATGGTGTGTGCTGTGTATGATGACAGGCTGGTATACTGCTACACACTGCCTACTGATGGTGTGTGCTGTGTATGATGACAGGCTGGTATACTGCTACACACTGCCTACTGATGGTGTATGCTGTGTATGATGACAGGCTGGTATACTGCTACACACTGCCTACTGATGGTGTATGCTGTTTATGATGACAGGCTGGTATACTACTACACACTGCCTACTGATGGTGTATGCTGTGTATGATGACAGGCTGGTATACTACTACACACTGCCTAGTGATGGTGTGTGCTGTGTATGATGACAGGCTGGTATACTACTACACACTGCCCAGTGATGGTGTATGCTGTGTATGATGACAGGCTGTATACTGCTACACACTGCCTACTGATGGTGTATGCTGTGTATGATGACAGGCTGGTATACTACTACACACTGCCTACTGATGGTGTATGCTGTGTATGATGACAGGCTGGTATACTGCTACACACTGCCTACTGATGGTGTGTGCTGTGTATGATGACAGGCTGGTATACTGCTACACACTGCCTACTGATGGTGTATGCTGTGTATGATGACAGACTGGTATACTACTACACACTGCCTACTGATGGTGTATGCTGTGTATGATGACAGACTGGTATACTACTACACACTGCCTACTGATGGTGTTTGCTGTGTATGATGACAGACTGGTATACTACTACACACTGCCTACTGATGGTGTATGCTGTGTGTGATGACAGGCTGGTATACTGCTACACACTGCCTACTGATGGTGTGTGCTGTGTATGATGACAGGCTGGTATACTACTACACACTGCCTACTGATGGTGTATGCTGTGTGTGATGACAGGCTGGTATACTGCTACACACTGCCTACTGATGGTGTATGCTGTGTATGATGACAGACTGGTATACTACTACACACTGCCTGCTGATGGTGTATGCTGTGTATGATGACAGACTGGTATACTACTACACACTGCCTACTGATGGTGTATGCTGTGTATGATGACAGACTGGTATACTACTACACACTGCCTACTGATGGTGTATGCTGTGTGTGATGACAGGCTGGTATACTGCTACACACTGCCTACTGATGGTGTGTGCTGTGTATGATGACAGGCTGGTATACTACTACACACTGCCTACTCATGGTGTGTGCTGTGTATGATGATAGGCTGGTATACTGCTACACACTGCCTACTGATGGTGTGTGCTGTGTATGATAGGCTGGTATACTGCTACACACTGCCTACTGATGGTGTGTGCTGTGTATGATGACAGGCTGGTATACTGTTACACACTGCCTACTCATGGTGTGTGCTGTGTATGATGACAGGCTGGTATACAGATACACACTGCCTACTGATGGTGTGTGCTGTGTATGATGACAGGCTGGTATACTGCTACACACTGCCTACTGATGGTGTGTGCTGTGTATGATGACAGGCTGGTATACTACTACACACTGCCTAGTGATGGTGTATGCTGTGTATGATGACAGACTGGTATACTACTACACACTGCCTACTGATGGTGAGTGCTGTGTATGATGACAGGCTGGTATACTACTACACACTGCCTACTGATGGTGTGTGCTGTGTATGATGACAGGCTGGTATACTACTACACACTGCCTACTGATGGTGTGTGCTGTGTATGATGACAGGCTGGTATACTACTACCCACTGCCTACTGATGGTGTATGCTGTGTATGATGACAGGCTGGTATACTGCTACACACTGCCTACTGATGGTGTGTGCTGTGTATGATGACAGACTGGTATACTACTACACACTGCCTACTGATGGTGTGTGCTGTGTATGATGACCGGCTGGTATATCACTACACACTGCCTACTGATGGTGTATGCTGTGTATGATGACAGGCTGGTATACTGCTACACACTGCCTACTGATGGTGTGTGCTGTGTATGATGACCGGCTGGTATACCACTGCACACTGCCTACTGATGGTGTATGCTGTGTATGATGACAGGCTGGTATACTGCTACACACTGCCTACTGATGGTGTATGCTGTGTATGATGACAGGCTGGTATACTGATAAACACTGCCTACTGATGGGGTGTGCTGTGTATGATGACAGGCTGATATACTACTACACACTGCCTATTGATGGTGTGTGCTGTGTATGATGACAGGCTGGTATACTGCTACACACTGCCTACTGATGGTGTGTGCTGTGTATGATGACAGGCTGGTATACTGCTACACACTGCCTACTGATGGGGTGTGCTGTGTATGATAGGATGGTATACTGCTACACACTGCCTACTGATGGTGTGTGCTGTGTATGATGACAAGCTGGTATACTACTACCCACTGCCTACTGATGGTGTGTGCTGTGTATGATGACAGGCTGGTATACTGCTACACACTGCCTACTGATGGTGTGTGCTGTGTATGATAGGCTGGTATACTGCTACACACTGCCTACTGATGGTGTGTGCTGTGTATGATGACAGGCTGGTATACTACTACCCACTGCCTACTGATGGTGTGTGCTGTGTATGATGACAGGCTGGTATACTGCTACACACTGCCTACTGATGGTGTGTGCTGTGTATGATGACAGGCTGGTATACTGCTACACACTGCCTACTGATGGTGTGTGCTGTGTATGATGACAGGCTGGTATACTACTACACACTGCCTACTGATGGTGAGTGCTGTGTATGATAGGCTGGTATACTGCTACACACTGCCTACTGATGGTGTATGCTGTGTATGATGACAGGCTGGTATACTACTACACACTGCCTACTGATGGTGTATGCTGTGTATGATGACAGGCTGTATACTGCTACACACTGCCTACTGATGGTGTGTGCTGTGTATGATGACAGGCTGGTATACTGCTACACACTGCCTACTGATGGTGTGTGCGGTGTATGATGACAGGCTGGTATACTGCTACACACTGCCTAATGATGGTGTATGCTGTGTATGATGACAGGCTGGTATACTACTACACACTGCCTACTGATGGTGTATGCTGTGTATGGTGACAGGCTGGTATACTACTACACACTGCCTACTGATGGTGTGTGCTGTGTATGATGACAGGCTGGTATACTGCTACACACTGCCTACTGATGGTGTATGATGACAGGCTGGTATGCTGCTACACACTGCCTACTGATGGTGTATGCTGTGTATGATGATAGGCTGGTATACTACTACTACACACTGCCTACTGATGGTGTATGCTGTGTATGATGACAGGCTGTATACTGCTACACACTGCCTACTGATGGTGTATGCTGTGTATGATGACAGGCTGTATACTGCTACACACTGCCTACTGATGGTGTATGCTGTGTATGATGACAGGCTGTATACTGCTACACACTGCCTACTGATGGTGTATGCTGTGTATGATGACAGGCTGGTATACTACTACACACTGCCTACTGATGGTGTATGCTGTGTATGATGACAGGCTGGTATACTGCTACACACTGCCTACTGATGGTGTATGCTGTGTATGATGACAGGCTGGTATACTACTACACACTGCCTACTGATGGTGTGTGCTGTGTATGATGACAGGCTGGTATACTGCTACACACTGCCTACTGATGGTGTGTGCTATGTAGGATGACAGGCTGGTATACTACTACACACTGCCTACTGATGGTGTGTGCTGTGTATGATGACAGGGTGGTATACTGCTACACACTGCCTACTGATGGTGTGTGCTATGTGTGATGACAGGCTGGTATACAGATAGACACTGCCTACTGATGGTGTGTGCTGTGTGTGATAGGCTGGTATACTGCTACACACTGCCTACTGATGGTGTGTGCTGTGTATGATGACAGGCTGGTATACTGCTACACACTGCCTACTGATGGTGTGTGCTGTGTATGATGACAGGCTGGTATACTACTACACACTGCCTACTGATGGTGTGTGCTGTGTATGATGACAGGCTGGTTTACTACTACACACTGCCTACTGATGGTGTATGCTGTGTATGATGACAGGCTGGTATACTACTACACACTGCCTACTGATGGTGTGTGCTGTGTATGATGACAGGCTGGTATACTACTACACACTGCCTACTGATGGTGTATGCTGTGTATGATGACAGGCTGGTATACTACTACACACTGCCTACTGATGGTGTGTGCTGTGTATGATGACAGGCTGGTTTACTACTACACACTGCCTACTGATGGTGTATGCTGTGTATGATGACAGGCTGGTATACTACTACACACTGCCTACTGATGGTGTGTGCTGTGTATGATGACAGGCTGGTTTACTACTACACACTGCCTACTGATGGTGTATGCTGTGTATGATGACAGGCTGGTATACTACTACTACACACTGCCTACTGATGGTGAGTGCTGTGTATGATGACAGGCTGGTATACTACTACACACTGCCTACTGATGGTGTGTGCTGTGTATGATGACAGGCTGGTTTACTACTACACACTGCCTACTGATGGTGTATGCTGTGTATGATGACAGGCTGGTATACTACTACTACACACTGCCTACTGATGGTGAGTGCTGTGTATGATGACAGGCTGGTATACTGCTACACACTACCTACTGATGGTGTGTGCTGTGTATGATGACAGGCTGGTATGCTACTACCCACTGCCTACTGATGGTGTGTGCTGTGTATGATGACAGGCTGGTATACTACTACACACTGCCTACTGATGGTGTGTGCTGTGTATGATGACAGGCTGGTTTACTACTACACACTGCCTACTGATGGTGTGTGCTGTGTATGATGACAGGCTGGTATACTACTACACACTGCCTACTGATGGTGTGTGCTGTGTATGATGACAGGCTGGTATACTACTACACACTGCCTACTGATGGTGTATGCTGTGTATGATGACAGGCTGGTATACTACTACACACTGCCTACTGATGGTGTGTGCTGTGTATGATGACAGGCTGGTTTACTACTACACACTGCCTACTGATGGTGTATGCTGTGTATGATGACAGGCTGGTATACTACTACACACTGCCTACTGATGGTGTGTGCTGTGTATGATGACAGGCTGGTTTACTACTACACACTGCCTACTGATGGTGTATGCTGTGTATGATGACAGGCTGGTATACTACTACACACTGCCTACTGATGGTGAGTGCTGTGTATGATGACAGGCTGGTATACTGCTACACACTACCTACTGATGGTGTGTGCTGTGTATGATGACAGGCTGGTATACTGCTACACACTACCTACTGATGGTGTGTGCTGTGTATGATGACAGGCTGGTATACTACTACACACTGCCTACTGATGGTGTATGCTGTGTATGATGATAGGCTGGTATGCTACTACCCACTGCCTACTGATGGTGTGTGCTGTGTATGATGACAGGCTGGTATACTACTACACACTGCCTACTGATGGTGTGTGCTGTGTATGATGACAGGCTGGTATACTGCTACACACTACCTACTGATGGTGTGTGCTGTGTATGATGACAGGCTGGTATACTACTACACACTGCCTACTGATGGTGTGTGCTGTGTATGATGACAGGCTGGTTTACTACTACACACTGCCTACTGATGGTGTATGCTGTGTATGATGACAGGCTGGTATACTACTACTACACACTGCCTACTGATGGTGAGTGCTGTGTATGATGACAGGCTGGTATACTGCTACACACTACCTACTGATGGTGTGTGCTGTGTATGATGACAGGCTGGTATACTGCTACACACTACCTACTGATGGTGTGTGCTGTGTATGATGACAGGCTGGTATGCTACTACCCACTGCCTACTGATGGTGTGTGCTGTGTATGATGACAGGCTGGTATACTACTACACACTGCCTACTGATGGTGTGTGCTGTGTATGATGACAGGCTGGTTTACTACTATACACTGCCTACTGATGGTGTATGCTGTGTATGATGACAGGCTGGTATACTACTACACACTGCCTACTGATGGTGTGTGCTGTGTATGATGACAGGCTGGTATACTACTACACACTGCCTACTGATGGTGTATGCTGTGTATGATGACAGGCTGGTATACTACTACACACTGCCTACTGATGGTGTGTGCTGTGTATGATGACAGGCTGGTTTACTACTACACACTGCCTACTGATGGTGTATGCTGTGTATGATGACAGGCTGGTATACTACTACACACTGCCTACTGATGGTGTGTGCTGTGTATGATGACAGGCTGGTTTACTACTACACACTGCCTACTGATGGTGTATGCTGTGTATGATGACAGGCTGGTATACTACTACACACTGCCTACTGATGGTGAGTGCTGTGTATGATGACAGGCTGGTATACTGCTACACACTACCTACTGATGGTGTGTGCTGTGTATGATGACAGGCTGGTATACTGCTACACACTACCTACTGATGGTGTGTGCTGTGTATGATGACAGGCTGGTATACTACTACACACTGCCTACTGATGGTGTGTGCTGTGTATGATGACAGGCTGGTATACTGCTACACACTACCTACTGATGGTGTGTGCTGTGTATGATGACAGGCTGGTATACTACTACACACTGCCTACTGATGGTGTATGCTGTGTATGATGATAGGCTGGTATGCTACTACCCACTGCCTACTGATGGTGTGTGCTGTGTATGATGACAGGCTGGTATACTACTACACACTGCCTACTGATGGTGTGTGCTGTGTATGATGACAGGCTGGTATACTGCTACACACTACCTACTGATGGTGTGTGCTGTGTATGATGACAGGCTGGTATACTACTACACACTGCCTACTGATGGTGTGTGCTGTGTATGATAGGCTGGTATACTACTACACACTGCCTACTGATGGTGTGTGCTGTGTATGATGACAGGCTGGTATACTACTACCCACTGCCTACTGATGGTGTGTGTTGTGTATGACAGGCTGGTATACTGCTACACACTGCCTACTGATGGTGTATGCTGTGTATGATGACAGGCTGGTATACTGCTACACACTGCCTACTGATGGTGTATGATGACAGGCTGTTATACTACTACACACTGCCTACTGATGGTGTATGCTGTGTATGATGACAGGCTGGTATACTACTACACACTGCCTACTGATGGTGAGTGCTGGGTATGATAGGCTGGTATACTGCTACACACTGCCTACTGATGGTGTGTGCTGTGTATGATGACAGGCTGATATACTGCTACACACTGCCTACTGATGGTGAGTGCTGTGTATGATAGGCTGGTATACAGATACACACTGCCTACTGATGGTGTATGATGACAGGCTGGTATGCTGCTACACACTGCCTACTGATGGTGTATGCTGTGTATGATGATAGGCTGGTATACTACTACTACACACTGCCTACTGATGGTGTATGCTGTGTATGATGACAGGCTGTATACTGCTACACACTGCCTACTGATGGTGTATGCTTTGTATGATGACAGGCTGTATACTGCTACACACTGCCTACTGATGGTGTATGCTGTGTATGATGACAGGCTGGTATACTACTACACACTGCCTACTGATGGTGTATGCTGTGTATGATGACAGGCTGGTATACTGCTACACACTGCCTACTGATGGTGTATGCGGTGTGTGATGACAGGCTGGTATACTACTACACACTGCCTACTGATGGTGTATGCTGTGTATGATGACAGGCTGGTATACTACTACACACTGCCTACTGATGGTGTGTGCTATGTAGGATGACAGGCTGGTATACTACTACACACTGCCTACTGATGGTGTATGCTGTGTATGATGACAGGCTGTATACTGCTACACACTGCCTACTGATGGTGTGTGCTGTGTATGATGACAGGCTGGTATACTGCTACACACTGCCTACTGATGGTGTGTGCGGTGTATGATGACAGGCTGGTATACTGCTACACACTGCCTACTGATGGTGTATGCTGTGTATGATGACAGGCTGGTATACTACTACACACTGCCTACTGATGGTGTATGCTGTGTATGATGACAGGCTGGTATACTACTACACACTGCCTACTGATGGTGAGTGCTGTGTATGATAGGCTGGTATACTGCTACACACTGCCTACTGATGGTGTATGCTGTGTATGATGACAGGCTGGTATACTACTACACACTGCCTACTGATGGTGTGTGCTGTGTATGATGACAGGCTGGTATACTGCTACACACTGCCTACTGATGGTGTGTGCTATGTAGGATGACAGGCTGGTATACTACTACACACTGCCTACTGATGGTGTATGCGGTGTATGATGACAGGCTGTATACTGCTACACACTGCATACTGATGGTGTGTGGTGTGTATGATGACAGGGTGGTATACTGCTACACACTGCCTACTGATGGTGTGTGCTGTGTGTGATAGGCTGGTATACTGCTACACACTGCCTACTGATGGTGTGTGCTGTGTATGATGACAGGCTGGTATACTGCTACACACTGCCTACTGATGGTGAGTGCTGTGTATGATGACAGGCTGGTATACTGCTACACACTACCTACTGATGGTGTGTGCTGTGTATGATGACAGGCTGGTATACCTCTACCCACTGCCTACTGATGGTGTGTGCTGTGTATGATGACAGGCTGGTATACTGCTACACACTACCTACTGATGGTGTGTGCTGTGTATGATGACAGGCTGGTATACTACTACCCACTGCCTACTGATGGTGTGTGCTGTGTATGATGACAGGCTGGTATACTACTACACACTGCCTACTGATGGTGTGTGCTGTGTATGATGACAGGCTGGTATACTGCTACACACTGCCTACTGATGGGGTGTGCTGTGTATGATGACAGGCTGGTATACTACTACACACTGCCTACTGATGGTGTGTGCTGTGTATGATGACAGGTTGGTATACTACTACACACTGCCTAATGATGGTGTGTGCTGTGTATGATGACAGGCTGGTATACTACTACCCACTGCCTACTGATGGTGTGTGTTGTGTATGACAGGCTGGTATACTGCTACACACTGCCTACTGATGGTGTATGCTGTGTATGATGATAGGCTGGTATACTGCTACACACTGCCTACTGATGGTGTATGATGACAGGCTGGTATACTGCTACACACTGCCTACTGATGGTGTATTCTGTGTATGATGACAGGCTGGTATACTACTACACACTGCCTACTGATGGTGTGTGCTGTGTATGATGACAGGCTGGTATACTACTACACACTGCCTACTGATGGTGTGTGCTGTGTATGATGACAGGCTGGTATACTACTACACACTGCCTACTGATGGTGTATGCTGTGTATGATGACAGGCTGGTATACTACTACACACTGCCTACTGATGGTGAGTGCTGGGTATGATAGGCTGGTATACTGCTACACACTGCCTACTGATGGTGAGTGCTGTGTATGATAGGCTGGTATACAGATACACACTGCCTACTGATGGTGTGTGCTGTGTATGATGATAGGCTGGTATACAGATACGCACTGCCTACTGATTGTGTATGCTGTGTATGATGACAGGCTGGTGTACTGCTACACACTGCCTACTGATGGTGTATGCTGTGTATGATGACAGGCTGGTATACTACTACACACTGCCTACTGATGGTGTATGCTGTGTATGATGACAGGCTGGTATACTGCTACACACTGCCTACTGATGGTGTATGCTGTGTATGATGACAGGCTGGTATACTGCTACACACTGCCTTCTGATGGTGTATGATGACAGGCTGGTATACTGCTACACACTGCCTACTGATGGTGTATGCTGTGTATGATGACAGGCTGGTATACTGCTACACACTGTCTACTGATGGTGTATGCTGTGTATGATGATAGGCTGGTATACTACTACTACACACTGCCTACTGATGGTGTATGCTGTGTATGATGACAGGCTGGTATACTACTACACACTGCCTACTGATGGTGTATGCTGTGTATGATGACAGGCTGGTATACAGATACACACTGCCTACTGATGGTGTATGCTGTGTATGATGACAGGCTGGTATACTACTACACACTGCCTACTGATGGTGTGTGCTCTGTATGATGACAGGCTGGTATACTACTACACACTTCCTACTGATGGTGTGTGCTGTGTATGATGACAGGCTGGTATACTGCTACACACTGCCTACTGATGGTGTGTGCTGTGTATGATGACAGGCTGGTATACTACTACACACTGCCTACTGATGGTGTGTGCGGTGTATGATGACAGGCTGTATACTGCTACACACTGCCTACTGATGGTGTATGCTGTGTATGATGATAGGCTGGTATACTACTACACACTGCCTACTGATGGTGTGTGCTGTGTATGATGACAGGCTGGTATACTACTACACACTGCCTACTGATGGTGTGTGCTGTGTATGATGACAGGCTGGAATACTACTACACACTGCCTACTGATGGTGTATGCTGTATATGATGACAGGCTGGTATACTACTACACACTGCCTACTGATGGTGTGTGCTGTGTATGATGACAGGCTGGTATACTACTACACACTGCCTACTGATGGTGTATGCTGTGTATGATGACAGGCTGGTATACTACTACACACTGCCTACTGATGGTGAGTGCTGTGTATGATAGGCTGGTATACTGCTACACATTGCCTACTGATGGTGTATGCTGTGTATGATGACAGGCTGGTATACTGCTACACACTGCCTACTGATGGTGTGTGCTGTGTATGATTATAGGCTGGTATACTGCTACACACTGCCTTCTGATGGTGTGTGCTGTGTATGATGACAGGCTGGTATACTGCTACACACTGCCTACTGATGGTGTATGCTGTGTATGATGACAGGCTGGTATACTGCTACACACTGCCTACTGATGGTGTATGCTGTGTATGATGACAGGCTGGTATACTACTACACACTGCCTACTGATGGTGTGTGCTGTGTATGATGACACGCTGGTATACTACTACACACTGCCTACTGATGGTGTGTGCTGTGTATGATGACACGCTGGTATACTACTACACACTGCCTACTGATGGTGTGTGCTGTGTATGATGACAGGCTGGTATACTACTACACACTGCCTACTGATGGTGTGTGCTGTGTATGATGACAGGCTGTATACTGCTACACACTGCCTACTGATGGTGTATGCTGTGTATGATGATAGGCTGGTATACTACTACACACTGCCTACTGATGGTGTGTGCTGTGTATGATGACAGGCTGGTGTACAGATACACTGCCTACTGATGGTGTGTGCTGTGTATGATGACAGGCTGGTATACTGCTACAGACTGCCTACTGATGGTGTGTGCTGTGTATGATGATAGGCTGGTATACTACTACACACTGCCTACTGATGGTGTGTGCTGTGTATGATGACAGGCTGGTATACTACTACACACTGCCTACTGATGGTGTGTGCTGTGTATGATGACAGGCTGGTATACTACTACACACTGCCTACTGATGGTGTGTGCTGTGTATGATGACAGGCTGGTATACTGCTATACACTGCCTACTGATGGTGTGTGCTGTGTATGATGACAGGCTGGTGTACAGATACACACTGCCTACTGATGGTGTATGCGGTGTATGATGACAGGCTGGTATACAGATACACACTGCCTACTGATGGTGTGTGCTGTGTATGATGACAGGCTGGTATACAGATACACACTGCCTACTGATGGTGTGTGCTGTGTATGATGACAGGCTGGTGTACAGATACACACTGCCTACTGATGGTGTATGCTGTGTATGATGACAGGCTGGTATACTACTACACACTGCCTACTGATGGTGAGTGCTGTGTATGATGACAGGCTGATATACTACTACACACTGCCTACTGATGGTGTGTGCTGTGTATGATGACAGGCTGGTATACTACTACACACTGCCTACTGATGGTGAATGCTGTGTATGATGACAGGCTGGTGTACAGATACACACTGCCTACTGATGGTGTGTGCTGTGTATGATGACAGGCTGGTATACTGCTACACACTGCCTACTGATGGTGTGTGCTGTGTATGATGATAGGCTGGTATACTACTACACACTGCCTACTGATGGTGTGTGCTGTGTATGATGATAGGCTGGTATACTACTACACACTGCCTACTGATGGTGTGTGCTGTGTATGATGACAGGCTGGTATACTACTACACACTGCCTACTGATGGTGTGTGCTGTGTATGATGACAGGCTGGTATACTACTACACACTGCCTAGTGATGGTGTATGCTGTGTACGATGACAGGCTGGTATACTACTACACACTGCCTACTGATGGTGTGTGCTGTGTATGATGACATGCTGGTATACTGATACACACTGCCTACTGATGGTGTGTGCTGTGTATGATGACAGGCTGGTATACTACTACACACTGCCTACTGATGGTGTGTGCTGTGTATGATGACAGGCTGGTATACTACTACACACTGCCTACTGATGGTGTGTGCTGTGTATGATGACAGGCTGGTATACTACTACACACTGCCTACTGATGGTGTGTGCTGTGTATGATGACAGGCTGGTATACTACTACACACTGCCTACTGATGGTGAGTGCTGTGTATGATGACATGCTGGTATACTGATACACACTGCCTACTGATGGTGTGTGCTGTGTATGATGACAGGCTGGTATACTGCTACACACTGCCTACTGATGGTGTGTGCTGTGTATGATGACAGGCTGGTATACTACTACACACTGCCTACTGATGGTGTATGCTGTGTATGATGACAGGCTGGTATACTACTACACACTGCCTACTGATGGTGTGTGCTGTGTATGATGACAGGCTGGTATACTACTACACACTGCCTACTGATGGTGTATGCTGTGTATGATGACAGGCTGGTATACTACTACACACTGCCTACTGATGGTGTGTGCTGTGTATGATGACAGGCTGGTATACTACTACACACTGCCTACTGATGGTGTGTGCTGTGTATGATGACAGCCTTGTATACTGCTACACACTGCCTACTGATGGTGTGTGCTGTGTATGATGACAGGCTGGTATACTGCTACACACTGCCTACTGATGGTGTGTGCTGTGTGTGATGACAGGCTGGTATACAGATACACACTGCCTACTGATGGTGTGTGCTGTGTATGATGACAGGCTCGTATACAGATACACACTGCCTACTGATGGTGTGTGCTGTGTATGATGACAGGCTGTATACTGCTACACACTGCCTACTGATGGTGTGTGCTGTGTATGATGACAGGCTGGTATACTACTACACACTGCCTACTGATGGTGTGTGCTGTGTATGATGACAGGCTGGTATACTACTACACACTGCCTAGTGATGGTGTATGCTGTGTATGATGACAGGCTGGTATACTACTACACACTGCCTACTGATGGTGTGTGCTGTGTATGATGACATGCTGGTATACTGCTACACACTGCCTACTGATGGTGTGTGCTGTGTATGATGACAGGCTGGTATACTACTACACACTGCCTACTGATGGTGTGTGTTGTGTATGATGACAGCCTGTTATACTGCTACACACTGCCTACTGATGGTGTGTGCTGTGTATCATGACAGGCTGGTATACTACTTCACACTGCCTACTGATGGTGTGTGCTGTGTATGATGACAGGCTGGTATACTACTACACACTGCCTACTGATGGTGTGTGCTGTGTATGATGACAGCCTTGTATACTGCTACACACTGCCTACTGATGGTGTGTGCTGTGTATGATGACAGCCTGGTATACTGCTACACACTGCCTACTGATGGTGTGTGCTGTGTATGATGACAGCCTGGTATACTGCTACACACTGCCTACTGATCGTGTATGCTGTGTATGATGACAGGCTGGTATACTGCTACACACTGTCTACTGATGGTGTGTGCTGTGTATGATGACAGGCTGGTATACTACTACACACTGCCTACTGATGGTGTATGCTGTGTATGATGACAGGCTGGTATACTACTACACACTGCCTACTGATGGTGTATGCTGTGTGTGATGACAGGCTGGTATACTACTACACACTGCCTACTGATGGTGTGTGCTGTGTATGATGACAGGCTGGTATACAGATACACACTGCCTACTGATGGTGTGTGCTGTGTATGATGATAGGCTGGTATACTACTACACACTGCCTACTCATGGTGTATGCTGTGTATGATAGGCTGGTATACTGCTACACACTGCCTACTGATGGTGAGTGCTGTGTATGATGACAGGCTGGTATACTACTACACACTGCCTACTGATGGTGTGTGCTGTGTATGATGATAGGCTGGTATACAGATACACACTGCCTACTGATGGTGTGTGCTGTGTATGATGACAGGCTGGTATACTACTACACACTGCCTACTGATGGTGTATGCTGTGTATGATGACAGGCTGGTATACAGATACACACTGCCTACTGATGGTGTGTGCTGTGTATGATGACAGGCTGGTATACTACTACACACTGCCTACTGATGGTGTATGCTGTGTATGATGACAGGCTGGTATACTACTACACACTGCCTACTGATGGTGTGTGCTGTGTATGATGACAGGCTGGTATACTGCTACACACTGCCTACTGATGGTGTGTGCTGTGTATGATGACATGCTGGTATACAACTACACACTGCCTACTGATGGTGTATGCTGTGTATGATGACAGGCTGGTATACTGCTACACACTGCCTACTGATGGTGTGTGCTGTGTATGATGACAGGCTGGTATACTGCTGCACACTGCCTACTGATGGTGTGTGCTGTGTATGATGACAGGCTGGTATACTGCTACACACTGCCTACTGATGGTGTGTGCTGTGTATGATGACAGCCTGGTATACTGCTACACACTGCCTACTGATCGTGTATGCTGTGTATGATGACAAGCTGGTATACTGCTACACACTGCCTACTGATGGTGTGTGCTGTGTATGATGACAGGCTGGTATACTGCTACACACTGCCTACTGATGGTGTGTGCTGTGTATGATGACAGGCTGGTATACTACTACACACTGCCTACTGATGGTGTGTGCTGTGTATGATGACAGGCTGGTATACTACTACACACTGCCTACTGGTGGTGTGTGCTGTGTATGACGACAGGCTGGTATACTACTACACACTGCCTACTGATGGTGTGTGCTGTGTATGATGACAGGCTGGTATACTACTACACACTGCCTACTGATGGTGTATGCTGTGTATGATGATAGGCTGGTATACTACTACACACTGCCTACTGATGGTGTATGCTGTGTATGATGACAGGCTGGTATACTACTACACACTGCCTACTGATGGTGTATGCTGTGTATGATGACAGGCTGGTATACTACTACACACTGCCTACTGATGGTGTGTGCTGTGTATGATGACAGGCTGGTATACTGCTACACACTGCCTACTGATGGTGTATGCTGTGTATGATGACAGGCTGGTATATTACTACACACTGCCTACTGATGGTGTGTGCTGTGTATGATGACAGGCTGGTATACTACTACACACTGCCTACTGATGGTGTGTGCTGTGTATGATGACAGCCTGGTATACTGCTACACACTGCCTACTGATGGTGTGTGCTGTGTATGATGACAGGCTGATATACTGCTACACACTGCCTACTGATGGTGTGTGCTGTGTATGATGACAGGCTGGTATACTGCTACACACTGCCTACTGATGGTGTGTGCTGTGTATGATGACAGGCTGGTATACTACTACACACTGCCTACTGATGGTGTGTGCTGTGTATGATGATAGGCTGGTATACAGATACACACTGCCTACTGATGGTGTATGCTGTGTATGATGACAGGCTGGTATACTACTACACACTGCCTACTGATGGTGTGTGCTGTGTATGACGACAGGCTGGTATACTACTACACACTGCCTACTGATGGTGTGTGCTGTGTATGATGACAGGCTGGTATACTACTACACACTGCCTACTGATGGTGTATGCTGTGTATGATGATAGGCTGGTATACTACTACACACTGCCTACTGATGGTGTATGCTGTGTATGATGACAGGCTGGTATACTACTACACTGCCTACTGATGGTGTGTGCTGTGTATGATGACAGGCTGGTATACTGCTACACACTGCCTACTGATGGTGTATGCTGTGTATGATGACAGGCTGGTATACTACTACACACTGCCTACTGATGGTGTATGCTGTGTATGATGACAGGCTGGTATACTACTACACACTGCCTACTGATGGTGTATGCTGTGTATGATGACAGGCTGGTATACTGCTACACACTGCCTACTGATGGTGTGTGCTGTGTATGATGACAGGCTGGTATACTGCTACACACTGCCTACTGATGGTGTATGCTGTGTATGATGACAGGCTGGTATATTACTACACACTGCCTACTGATGGTGTGTGCTGTGTATGATGACAGGCTGATATACTACTACACACTGCCTACTGATGGTGTATGCTGTGTATGATGACAGGCTGGTATATTACTACACATTGCCTACTGATGGTGTGTGCTGTGTATGATGACAGCCTGGTATACTGCTACACACTGCCTACTGATGGTGTGTGCTGTGTATGATGACAGGCTGATATACTGCTACACACTGCCTACTGATGGTGAGTGGTGTGTATGATGACAGGCTGGTATACTGCTACACACTGCCTACTGATGGTGTATGCTGTGTATGATGACAGGCTGGTATACTACTACTACACACTGCCTACTGATGGTGTGTGCTGTGTATGATGATAGGCTGGTATACTACTACTACACACTGCCTACTGATGGTGTGTGCTGTGTATGATGACAGGCTGGTATACTACTACACACTGCCTACTGATGGTGTGTGCTGTGTATGATGATAGGCTGGTATACTACTACTACACACTGCCTACTGATGGTGTGTGCTGTGTATGATGACAGGCTGGTATACTACTACACACTGCCTACTGATGGTGTGTGCTGTGTATGATGACAGGCTGGTATACTACTACACACTGCTTACTGATGGTGTGTGCTGTGTATGATGACAGGCTGGTATACTGCTACACACTGCCTTCTGATGGTGTACGCTGTGTATGATGACAGGCTGGTATACTACTACACACTGCCTACTGATGGTGTATGCTGTGTATGATGACAGGCTGGTGTACAGATACACACTGCCTACTGATGGTGTGTGCTGTGTATGATGACAGGCTGGTGTACAGATACACACTGCCTACTGATGGTGTGTGCTGTGTATGATGACAGGCTGGTGTACAGATACACACTGCCTACTGATGGTGTGTGCTGTGTATGATGACAGGCTGGTATACTGCTACACACTGCCTACTGATGGTGTATGCTCTGTATGATGACAGGCTGGTATACTACTACACTGCCTACTGATGGTGTGTGCTGTGTATGATGACAGGCTGGTATACTACTACACACTGCCTACTGATGGTGTATGCTGTGTATGATGACAGGCTGGTGTACAGATACACACTGCCTACTGATGGTGTGTGCTGTGTATGATGACAGGCTGGTGTACAGATACACACTGCCTACTGATGGTGTGTGCTGTGTATGATGACAGGCTGGTATACTGATACACACTGCCTACTGATGGTGTGTGCTGTGTATGATGACAGGCTGGTGTACTGCTACACACTGCCTACTGATGGTGTATGCTGTGTATGATGACAGGCTGGTATACTACTACACACTGCCTACTGATGGTGTATGCTGTGTATGATGACAGGCTGGTATACTGCTACACACTGCCTACTGATGGTGTATGCTGTGTATGATGACAGGCTGGTATACTGCTACACACTGCCTTCTGATGGTGTATGATGACAGGCTGGTATACTGCTACACACTGCCTACTGATGGTGTATGCTGTGTATGATGACAGGCTGGTATACTGCTACACACTGTCTACTGATGGTGTATGCTGTGTATGATGATAGGCTGGTATACTACTACTACACACTGCCTACTGATGGTGTATGCTGTGTATGATGACAGGCTGGTATACTACTACACACTGCCTACTGATGGTGTATGCTGTGTATGATGACAGGCTGGTATACAGATACACACTGCCTACTGATGGTGTATGCTGTGTATGATGACAGGCTGGTATACTACTACACACTGCCTACTGATGGTGTGTGCTCTGTATGATGACAGGCTGGTATACTACTACACACTTCCTACTGATGGTGTGTGCTGTGTATGATGACAGGCTGGTATACTGCTACACACTGCCTACTGATGGTGTGTGCTGTGTATGATGACAGGCTGGTATACTACTACACACTGCCTACTGATGGTGTGTGCGGTGTATGATGACAGGCTGTATACTGCTACACACTGCCTACTGATGGTGTATGCTGTGTATGATGATAGGCTGGTATACTACTACACACTGCCTACTGATGGTGTGTGCTGTGTATGATGACAGGCTGGTATACTACTACACACTGCCTACTGATGGTGTGTGCTGTGTATGATGACAGGCTGGAATACTACTACACACTGCCTACTGATGGTGTATGCTGTATATGATGACAGGCTGGTATACTACTACACACTGCCTACTGATGGTGTGTGCTGTGTATGATGACAGGCTGGTATACTACTACACACTGCCTACTGATGGTGTATGCTGTGTATGATGACAGGCTGGTATACTACTACACACTGCCTACTGATGGTGAGTGCTGTGTATGATAGGCTGGTATACTGCTACACATTGCCTACTGATGGTGTATGCTGTGTATGATGACAGGCTGGTATACTGCTACACACTGCCTACTGATGGTGTGTGCTGTGTATGATTATAGGCTGGTATACTGCTACACACTGCCTTCTGATGGTGTGTGCTGTGTATGATGACAGGCTGGTATACTGCTACACACTGCCTACTGATGGTGTATGCTGTGTATGATGACAGGCTGGTATACTGCTACACACTGCCTACTGATGGTGTATGCTGTGTATGATGACAGGCTGGTATACTACTACACACTGCCTACTGATGGTGTGTGCTGTGTATGATGACACGCTGGTATACTACTACACACTGCCTACTGATGGTGTGTGCTGTGTATGATGACACGCTGGTATACTACTACACACTGCCTACTGATGGTGTGTGCTGTGTATGATGACAGGCTGGTATACTACTACACACTGCCTACTGATGGTGTGTGCTGTGTATGATGACAGGCTGTATACTGCTACACACTGCCTACTGATGGTGTATGCTGTGTATGATGATAGGCTGGTATACTACTACACACTGCCTACTGATGGTGTGTGCTGTGTATGATGACAGGCTGGTGTACAGATACACTGCCTACTGATGGTGTGTGCTGTGTATGATGACAGGCTGGTATACTGCTACAGACTGCCTACTGATGGTGTGTGCTGTGTATGATGATAGGCTGGTATACTACTACACACTGCCTACTGATGGTGTGTGCTGTGTATGATGACAGGCTGGTATACTACTACACACTGCCTACTGATGGTGTGTGCTGTGTATGATGACAGGCTGGTATACTACTACACACTGCCTACTGATGGTGTGTGCTGTGTATGATGACAGGCTGGTATACTGCTATACACTGCCTACTGATGGTGTGTGCTGTGTATGATGACAGGCTGGTGTACAGATACACACTGCCTACTGATGGTGTATGCGGTGTATGATGACAGGCTGGTATACAGATACACACTGCCTACTGATGGTGTGTGCTGTGTATGATGACAGGCTGGTATACAGATACACACTGCCTACTGATGGTGTGTGCTGTGTATGATGACAGGCTGGTGTACAGATACACACTGCCTACTGATGGTGTATGCTGTGTATGATGACAGGCTGGTATACTACTACACACTGCCTACTGATGGTGAGTGCTGTGTATGATGACAGGCTGATATACTACTACACACTGCCTACTGATGGTGTGTGCTGTGTATGATGACAGGCTGGTATACTACTACACACTGCCTACTGATGGTGAATGCTGTGTATGATGACAGGCTGGTGTACAGATACACACTGCCTACTGATGGTGTGTGCTGTGTATGATGACAGGCTGGTATACTGCTACACACTGCCTACTGATGGTGTGTGCTGTGTATGATGATAGGCTGATATACTACTACACACTGCCTACTGATGGTGTGTGCTGTGTATGATGACAGGCTGGTATACTACTACACACTGCCTACTGATGGTGAATGCTGTGTATGATGACAGGCTGGTATACTGCTACACACTGCCTACTGATGGTGTGTGCTGTGTATGATGACAGGCTGGTATACTACTACACACTGCCTACTGATGGTGAATGCTGTGTATGATGACAGGCTGGTATACTGCTACACACTGCCTACTGATGGTGTGTGCGGTGTATGATGACAGGCTGGTGTACAGATACACACTGCCTACTGATGTTGTATGCGGTGTATGATGACAGGCTGGTATACTACTACACACTGCCTACTGATGGTGTGTGCTGTGTATGATGACAGGCTGGTATACAGATACACACTGCCTACTGATGGTGTGTGCTGTGTATGATGACAGGCTGGTGTACAGATACACACTGCCTACTGATGGTGTGTGCTGTGTATGATGACAGGCTGGTATACTACTACACACTGCCTACTGATGGTGTGTGCTGTGTATGATGACAGGCTGGTATACTGCTACACACTGCCTACTGATGGTGTGTGCTGTGTATGATGATAGGCTGGTATACTACTACACACTGCCTACTGATGGTGTGTGCTGTGTATGATGACAGGCTGGTATACTACTACACACTGCCTACTGATGGTGAGTGCTGTGTATGATGACAGGCTGGTATACTGCTACACACTGCCTACTGATGGTGAATGCTGTGTATGATGACAGGCTGGTATACTGCTACACACTGCCTACTGATGGTGTGTGCTGTGTATGATGACAGGCTGGTATACTGCTACACACTGCCTACTGATGGTGAATGCTGTGTATGATGACAGGCTGGTATACAGATACACACTGCCTACTGATGGTGTGTGCTGTGTATGATGACAGGCTGGTGTACAGATACACACTGCCTACTGATGGTGTGTGCTGTGTATGATGACAGGCTGGTATACTACTACACACTGCCTACTGATGGTGTGTGCTGTGTATGATGACAGGCTGGTATACTGCTACACACTGCCTACTGATGGTGTGTGCTGTGTATGATGATAGGCTGGTATACTACTACACACTGCCTACTGATGGTGTGTGCTGTGTATGATGACAGGCTGGTATACTACTACACACTGCCTACTGATGGTGAATGCTGTGTATGATGACAGGCTGGTATACTGCTACACACTGCCTACTGATGGTGAATGCTGTGTATGATGACAGGCTGGTATACTGCTACACACTGCCTACTGATGGTGTGTGCTGTGTATGATGACAGGCTGGTATACTGCTACTCACTGCCTACTGATGGTGTGTGCTGTGTATGATGACAGGCTGGTGTACAGATACACACTGCCTACTGATGGTGTATGCTGTGTATGATGACAGGCTGGTATACAGATACACACTGCCTCCTGATGGTGTGTGCTGTGTATGATGACAGGCTGGTATACTACTACACACTGCCTACTGATGGTGTATGCTGTGTATGATGACAGGCTGGTATACTACTACACACTAGCTACTGATGGTGTGTGCTGTGTATGATGACAGGCTGGTATACTACTACACACTGCCTACTGATGGTGTGTGCTGTGTATGATGACAGGCTGGTATACTACTACACACTGCCTACTGATGGTGTGTGCTGTGTATGATGACAGGCTGGTATACAGATACACACTGCCTACTGATGGTGTGTGCTGTGTATGATGACAGGCTGGTATACTAGTACACACTGCCTACTGATGGTGTATGCTGTGTATGATGACAGGCTGGTATACTACTACACACTGCCTACTGATGGTGTGTGCTGTGTATGATGACAGGCTGGTATACTGCTACACACTGCCTACTGATGGTGTGTGCTGTGTTTGATGATAGGCTGGTATACTACTACACACTGCCTACTGATGGTGTATGCTGTGTATGATGACAGGCTGGTATACTACTACACACTGCCTACTGATGGTGTGTGCTGTGTATGATGACAGGCTGGTTTACTACTACACACTGCCTACTGATGGTGTATGCTGTGTATGATGACAGGCTGGTATACTACTACACACTGCCTACTGATGGTGTGTGCTGTGTATGATAACAGGCTGGTATACAGATACACACTGCCTACTGATGGTGTGTGCTGTGTATGATGACAGGCTGGTATACTACTACACACTGCCTACTGATGGTGTATGCTGTGTATGATGACAGGCTGGTATACTACTACACACTGCCTACTGATGGTGTATGCTGTGTATGATGACAGGCTGGTATACTACTACACACTGCCTACTGATGGTGTACGCTGTGTATGATGACAGGCTGGTATACTACTACACACTGCCTACTGATGGTGTATGCTGAGTATGATGACAGGCTGGTATACTGCTACACACTGCCTACTGATGGTGAGTGCTGTGTATGATGACAGGCTGGTGTACAGATACACACTGCCTACTGATGGTGTGTGCTGTATATGATGACAGGCTGGTGTACAGATACACACTGCCTACTGATGGTGTGTGCTGTGTATGATGACAGGCTGGTATACTACTACACACTACCTACTGATGGTGTATGCTGTGTATGATGACAGGCTGGTATACTACTACACTGCCTACTGATGGTGTGTGCTGTGTATGATGACAGGCTGGTATACTACTACACACTGCCTACTGATGGTGTGTGCTGTGTATGATGACAGGCTGGTATACTACTACACACTGCCTACTGATGGTGTATGCTGTGTATGATGATAGGCTGGTATACTGCTACACACTGCCTACTGATGGTGAGTGCTGTGTATGATGACAGGCTGGTGTACAGATACATACTGCCTACTGATGGTGTGTGCTGTGTATGATGACAGGCTGGTATACTAGTACACACTGCCTACTGATGGTGCATGCTGTGTATGATGATAGGCTGGTATACTACTACACACTGCCTACTGATGGTGTGTGCTGTGTATGATGACAGGCTGGTATACTACTACACACTGCCTACTGATGGTGTATGCTGTGTATGATGACAGGCTGGTGTACAGATACACACTGCCTACTGATGGTGTACGCTGTGTATGATGACAGGCTGGTATACTACTACACACTGCCTACTGATGGTGAGTGGTGTGTATGATGACAGGCTGGTATACTGCTACACACTGCCTACTGATGGTGTGTGCTGTGTATGATGACAGGCTGGTATACTACTACACACTGCCTACTGATGGTGTATGCCGTGTATGATGACAGGCTGGTATACTACTATACACTGCCTACTGATGCTGTATGCTGTGTATGATGGCAGGCTGGTATACTACTACACACTGCCTACTGATGGTGTGTGCTGTGTATGATGACAGGCTGGTATACTACTACACACTGCCTACTGATGGTGTATGCTGTGTATGATGACAGGCTGGTATACTACTACACACAGCCTACTGATGGTGTGTGCTGTGTATGATGACAGGCTGGTATACTACTACACACTGCCTACTGATGGTGTGTGCTGTGTATGATGACAGGCTGGTATACTACTATACACTGCCTACTGATGGTGTGTGCTGTGTATGATGACAGGCTGGTTTACTACTACACACTGCCTACTGATGGTGTGTGCTGTGTATGATGACAGGCTGGTATACTACTACACACTGCCTACTGATGGTGTATGCTGTGTATGATGACAGGCTGGTATACAGATACACACTGCCTACTGATGGTGTGTGCTGTGTATGATGACAGGCTGATATACTACTACCCACTGCCTACTGATGGTGTGTGCTGTGTATGATGACAGGCTGGTATACTACTACACACTGCCTACTGATGGTGTATGCTGTGTATGATGACAGGCTGGTATACTACTACACACTGCCTACTGATGGTGTGTGCTGTGTATGATAGGCTGGTATACTACTACACACTGCCTACTGATGGTGTATGCTGTGTATGATGACAGGCTGGTATACTACTACACACTGCCTACTGATGGTGTGTGCTGTGTATGATGACAGGCTGGTATACTACTACACACTGCCTACTGATGGTGTGTGCTGTGTATGATGACAGGCTGGTTTACTACTACACACTGCCTACTGATGGTGTATGCTGTGTATGATGACAGGCTGGTATACTACTACACACTGCCTACTGATGGTGTGTGCTGTGTATGATAACAGGCTGGTATACAGATACACACTGCCTACTGATGGTGTGTGCTGTGTATGATGACAGGCTGGTATACTACTACACACTGCCTACTGATGGTGTATGCTGTGTATGATGACAGGCTGGTATACTACTACACACTGCCTACTGATGGTGTATGCTGTGTATGATGACAGGCTGGTATACTACTACACACTGCCTACTGATGGTGTACGCTGTGTATGATGACAGGCTGGTATACTACTACACACTGCCTACTGATGGTGTATGCTGAGTATGATGACAGGCTGGTATACTGCTACACACTGCCTACTGATGGTGAGTGCTGTGTATGATGACAGGCTGGTGTACAGATACACACTGCCTACTGATGGTGTGTGCTGTGTATGATGACAGGCTGGTGTACAGATACACACTGCCTACTGATGGTGTGTGCTGTGTATGATGACAGGCTGGTATACTACTACACACTACCTACTGATGGTGTATGCTGTGTATGATGACAGGCTGGTATACTACTACACTGCCTACTGATGGTGTGTGCTGTGTATGATGACAGGCTGGTATACTACTACACACTGCCTACTGATGGTGTATGCTGTGTATGATGATAGGCTGGTATACTGCTACACACTGCCTACTGATGGTGAGTGCTGTGTATGATGACAGGCTGGTGTACAGATACATACTGCCTACTGATGGTGTGTGCTGTGTATGATGACAGGCTGGTATACTAGTACACACTGCCTACTGATGGTGCATGCTGTGTATGATGATAGGCTGGTATACTACTACACACTGCCTACTGATGGTGTGTGCTGTGTATGATGACAGGCTGGTATACTAGTACACACTGCCTACTGATGGTGTATGCTGTGTATGATGACAGGCTGGTGTACAGATACACACTGCCTACTGATGGTGTACGCTGTGTATGATGACAGGCTGGTATACTACTACACACTGCCTACTGATGGTGAGTGGTGTGTATGATGACAGGCTGGTATACTGCTACACACTGCCTACTGATGGTGTGTGCTGTGTATGATGACAGGCTGGTATACTACTACACACTGCCTACTGATGGTGTATGCCGTGTATGATGACAGGCTGGTATACTACTATACACTGCCTACTGATGCTGTATGCTGTGTATGATGGCAGGCTGGTATACTACTACACACTGCCTACTGATGGTGTGTGCTGTGTATGATGACAGGCTGGTATACTACTACACACTGCCTACTGATGGTGTATGCTGTGTATGATGACAGGCTGGTATACTACTACACACAGCCTACTGATGGTGTGTGCTGTGTATGATGACAGGCTGGTATACTACTACACACTGCCTACTGATGGTGTGTGCTGTGTATGATGACAGGCTGGTATACAGATACCCACTGCCTACTGATGGTGTGTGCTGTGTATGATGACAGGCTGGTATACTACTACACACTGCCTACTGATGGTGTATGCCGTGTATGATGACAGGCTGGTATACTACTATACACTGCCTACTGATGCTGTATGCTGTGTATGATGGCAGGCTGGTATACTACTACACACTGCCTACTGATGGTGTGTGCTGTGTATGATGACAGGCTGGTATACTACTACACACTGCCTACTGATGGTGTATGCTGTGTATGATGACAGGCTGGTATACTGCTACACACTGCCTATTGATGGTGTGTGCGGTGTATGATGACAGGCTGGTATGCTACTACACACTGCTTACTGATGGTGTGTGCTGTGTATGATGACAGGCTGGTTTACTACTACACACTGCCTACTGATGGTGTATGCTGTGTATTATGACAGGCTGGTATACTGCTACACACAGCCTACTGATGGTGTGTGCTGTGTATGATGACAGGCTGGTATACAGATACACACTGCCTACTGATGGTGTGTGCTGTGTATGATGACAGGCTGGTATACTACTACACACTGCCTACTGATGGTGTGTGCTGTGTATGATGACAGGCTGGTATACTGCTACACACTGCCTACTGATGGTGTGTGCTGTGTATGATGACAGGCTGGTATACTGCTACACACTGCCTACTGATGGTGTATGCTGTGTATGATGACAGGCTGGTATACTACTACACACTGCCTACTGATGGTGTACGCTGTGTATGATGACAGGCTGGTATACTACTACACACTGCCTACTGATGGTGTATGCTGTGTATGATGACAGGCTGGTGTACAGATACACACTGCCTACTAATGGTGTGTGCTGTGTATGATGACAGGCTGGTATACAGATACACACTGCCTACTGATGGTGTATGCTGTGTATGATGACAGGCTGGTGTACAGATACACACTGCCTACTGATGGTGTGTGCTGTGTATGATGACAGGCTGGTGTACAGATACACACTGCCTACTGATGGTGTGTGCTGTGTATGATGACAGGCTGGTATACTACTACACACTACCTACTGATGGTGTATGCTGTGTATGATGACAGGCTGGTATACTACTACACTGCCTACTGATGGTGTGTGCTGTGTATGATGACAGGCTGGTATACTACTACACACTGCCTACTGATGGTGTGTGCTGTGTATGATGACAGGCTGGTATACTGCTACACACTGCCTACTGATGGTGTATGCTGTGTATGATGACAGGCTGGTATACTACTACACACTGCCTACTGATGGTGTGTGCTGTGTATGATGACAGGCTGGTGTACAGATACACACTGCCTACTGATGGTGTATGCTGTGTATGATGACAGGCTGGTATACTACTACACACTGCCTACTGATGGTGTATGCTGTGTATGATGACAGGCTGGTATACTACTACACACTGCCTACTGATGGTGTGTGCTGTGTATGATGACAGGCTGGTGTACAGATACACACTGCCTACTGATGGTGTGTGCTGTGTATGATGACAGGCTGGTATACTACTACACACTGCCTACTGATGGTGCATGCTGTGTATGATGATAGGCTGGTATACTACTACACACTGCCTACTGATGGTGTGTGCTGTGTATGATGACAGGCTGGTTTACTACTACACACTGCCTACTGATGGTGTATGCTGTGTATTATGACAGGCTGGTATACTGCTACACACAGCCTACTGATGGTGTGTGCTGTGTATGATGACAGGCTGGTATACAGATACACACTGCCTACTGATGGTGTGTGCTGTGTATGATGACAGGCTGGTATACTACTACACACTGCCTACTGATGGTGTGTGCTGTGTATGATGACAGGCTGGTATACTGCTACACACTGCCTACTGATGGTGTGTGCTGTGTATGATGACAGGCTGGTATACTGCTACACACTGCCTACTGATGGTGTATGCTGTGTATGATGACAGGCTGGTATACTACTACACACTGCCTACTGATGGTGTACGCTGTGTATGATGACAGGCTGGTATACTACTACACACTGCCTACTGATGGTGTATGCTGTGTATGATGACAGGCTGGTGTACAGATACACACTGCCTACTAATGGTGTGTGCTGTGTATGATGACAGGCTGGTATACAGATACACACTGCCTACTGATGGTGTATGCTGTGTATGATGACAGGCTGGTGTACAGATACACACTGCCTACTGATGGTGTGTGCTGTGTATGATGACAGGCTGGTATACTACTACACACTACCTACTGATGGTGTATGCTGTGTATGATGACAGGCTGGTATACTACTACACTGCCTACTGATGGTGTGTGCTGTGTATGATGACAGGCTGGTATACTACTACACACTGCCTACTGATGGTGTGTGCTGTGTATGATGACAGGCTGGTATACTGCTACACACTGCCTACTGATGGTGTATGCTGTGTATGATGACAGGCTGGTATACTACTACACACTGCCTACTGATGGTCTATGCTGTGTATGATGACAGGCTGGTATACTACTACACACTGCCTACTGATGGTGTGTGCTGTGTATGATGACAGGCTGGTGTACAGATACACACTGCCTACTGATGGTGTATGCTGTGTATGATGACAGGCTGGTATACTACTACACACTGCCTACTGATGGTGTGTGCTGTGTATGATGACAGGCTGGTGTACAGATACACACTGCCTACTGATGGTGTGTGCTGTGTATGATGACAGGCTGGTATACTACTACACACTGCCTACTGATGGTGCATGCTGTGTATGATGATAGGCTGGTATACTACTACACACTGCCTACTGATTGTGTGTGCTGTGTATGATGACAGGCTGGTATACTGCTACACACTGCCTACTGATGGTGTGTGCTGTGTATGATGACAGGCTGGTATACTACTACACACTGCCTACTGATGGTGTATGCTGTGTATGATGACAGGCTGGTGTACAGATACACACTGCCTACTGATGGTGTACGCTGTGTATGATGACAGGCTGGTATACTACTACGCACTGCCTACTGATGGTGAGTGGTGTGTATGATGACAGGCTGGTATACTGCTACACACTGCCTACTGATGGTGTGTGCTGTGTATGATGACAGGCTGGCATACTACTACACACTGCCTACTGATGGTGTATGCCGTGTATGATGACAGGCTGGTATACTACTATACACTGCCTACTGATGCTGTATGCCGTGTATGATGACAGGCTGGTATACTACTATACACTGCCTACTGATGCTGTATGCTGTGTATGATGGCAGGCTGGTATACTACTACACACTGCCTACTGATGGTGTGTGCTGTGTATGATGACAGGCTGGTATACTACTACACACTGCCTACTGATGGTGTATGCTGTGTATGATGACAGGCTGGTATACTACTACACACAGCCTACTGATGGTGTGTGCTGTGTATGATGACAGGCTGGTATACTACTACACACTGCCTACTGATGGTGTGTGCTGTGTATGATGACAGGCTGGTATACAGATACACACTGCCTACTGATGGTGTATGCTGTGTATGATAGGCTGGTATACTACTACACACTGCCTACTGATGGTGCGTGCTGTGTATGATGATAGGCTGGTTTACTACTACACACTGCCTACTGATGGTGTATGCTGTGTATTATGACAGGCTGGTATACTGCTACACACAGCCTACTGATGGTGTGTGCTGTGTATGATGACAGGCTGGTATACTACTACACACTGCCTACTGATGGTGTATGCTGTGTATGATGACAGGCTGGTATACTGCTACACACTGCCTACTGATGGTGTGTGCTGTGTATGATGACAGGCTGGTATACTGCTACACACTGCCTACTGATGGTGTGTGCTGTGTATGATGACAGGCTGGTATACTGCTACACACTGCCTACTGATGGTGTATGCTGTGTATGATGACAGGCTGGTATACTACTACACACTGCCTTCTGATGGTGTACGCTGTGTATGATGACAGGCTGGTATACTACTACACACTGCCTACTGATGGTGTGTGCTGTGTATGATGACAGGCTGGCATACTACTACACACTGCCTACTGATGGTATATGCCGTGTATGATGACAGGCTGGTATACTACTATACACTGCCTACTGATGCTGTATGCTGTGTATGATGGCAGGCTGGTATACTACTACACACTGCCTACTGATGGTGTGTGCTGTGTATGATGACAGGCTGGTATACTACTACACACTGCCTACTGATGGTGTATGCTGTGTATGATGACAGGCTGGTATACTACTACACACAGCCTACTGATGGTGTGTGCTGTGTATGATGACAGGCTGGTATACTACTACACACTGCCTACTGATGGTGTGTGCTGTGTATGATGACAGGCTGGTATACAGATACACACTGCCTACTGATGGTGTATGCTGTGTATGATAGGCTGGTATACTACTACACACTGCCTACTGATGGTGCGTGCTGTGTATGATGACAGGCTGGTATACTGCTACACACTGCCTATTGATGGGGTGTGCTGTGTATGATGACAGGCTGGTTTACTACTACACACTGCCTACTGATGGTGTATGCTGTGTATTATGACAGGCTGGTATACTGCTACACACTGCCTATTGATGGTGTGTGCTGTGTATGATGACAGGCTGGTATACTACTACACACTGCCTACTGATGGTGTATGCTGTGTATTATGACAGGCTGGTATACTGCTACACACTGCCTGCTGATGGTGTGTGCTGTGTATGATGACAGGCTGGTATACTACTACACACTGCCTACTGATGGTGTATGCTGTGTATGATGACAGGCTGGTATACTGCTACACACTGCCTACTGATGGTGTGTGCTGTGTATGATGACAGGCTGGTATACTGCTACACACTGCCTACTGATGGTGTGTGCTGTGTATGATGACAGGCTGGTATACTGCTACACACTGCCTACTGATGGTGTATGCTGTGTATGATGACAGGCTGGTATACTGCTACACACTGCCTTCTGATGGTGTACGCTGTGTATGATGACAGGCTGGTATACTACTACACACTGCCTACTGATGGTGTATGCTGTGTATGATGACAGGCTGGTGTACAGATACACACTGCCTACTGATGGTGTGTGCTGTGTATGATGACAGGCTGGTGTACAGATACACACTGCCTACTGATGGTGTGTGCTGTGTATGATGACAGGCTGGTATACTGCTACACACTGCCTACTGATGGTGTATGCTCTGTATGATGACAGGCTGGTATACTACTACACTGCCTACTGATGGTGTGTGCTGTGTATGATGACAGGCTGGTATACTACTACACACTGCCTACTGATGGTGTATGCTGTGTATGATGACAGGCTGGTGTACAGATACACACTGCCTACTGATGGTGTGTGCTGTGTATGATGACAGGCTGGTGTACAGATACACACTGCCTACTGATGGTGTGTGCTGTGTATGATGACAGGCTGGTATACTACTACACACTACCTACTGATGGTGTATGCTCTGTATGATGACAGGCTGGTATACTACTACACTGCCTACTGATGGTGTGTGCTGTGTATGATGACAGGCTGGTATACTACTACACACTGCCTACTGATGGTGTATGCTGTGTATGATGACAGGCTGGTGTACAGATACACACTGCCTACTGATGGTGTGTGCTGTGTATGATGACAGGCTGGTATACTACTACACACTGCCTACTGATGGTGTGTGCTGTGTATGATGACAGGCTGGTATACTACTACACACTGCCTACTGATGGTGTGTGCTGTGTATGATGACAGGCTGGTATACTACTACACACTGCCTACTGATGGTGTATGCTGTGTATGATGACAGGCTGGTATACTACTACACACTGCCTACTGATGGTGTGTGCTGTGTATGATGACAGGCTGGTATACTACTACACACTGCCTACTGATGGTGTATGCTGTGTATGATGATAGGCTGGTATACTACTACACACTGCCTACTGATGGTGTATGCTGTGTATGATGACAGGCTGGTATACTACTACACACTGCCTACTGATGGTGTATGCTGTGTATGATGATAGGCTGGTATACTACTACACACTGCTTACTGATGGTGTATGCTGTGTATGATGACAGGCTGGTATACTACTACACACTGCCTACTGATGGTGTATGCTGTGTATGATGATAGGCTGGTATACTACTACACACTGCCTACTGATGGTGTGTGCTGTGTATGATGACAGGCTGGTATACAGATACACACAGTCCAGAGTAACTCTGCTGCCTCATTTATAGTGAATGGACCAGTCGGACATGTTATCTGAATTACGTTATTTGGAGATTTAGATGCGGATCCAAGGGATAACGTTTCTCCTTGCGGTGAGTGACATGTCAATACTGATATACCAAGGTGAGGAGACCTTTAAGCCTTGCAAAGCTCCTCTGGAAAATTAAATATGCAAATTGTTTCTTCAGAGAGGAAGAGGACTTGAACCCTAGTTCCACCTATTGGAAGTAGCATTACAAAGTCATTTGACAAGGGTCGTTATTGACTTTTAGGATTGCTACTTCCTATAGGTGGCACTAGCGTTCTAGTCGTTTTCCTCTCTGAAGAGACAATTTTCATATAGGAGTTTTAGATAGAAATCCCTATGTAAGTTCTCAGCGTAGAATGCTGGATAAATGTGATCTTAAATGTTATGTACAATGTTCCCAATAAAAACTTCAACTCAATCCACAAAAAGAAGCAAGTCCCCACTCCGTTCCGTCATATTTTAACGGAAATATAGGGGGTTTCCGCGTTACAGGTAGTACAATGGAAAAGCGCTATGGCTCCTCACCCCCCCAAAAAAATCTAGTGAGTTTTGCACTCCCAAATGCCACGCCTCCCTTATGAGCCCCACAGTGTGCCTAATCCACATTTAGCATCCACATGTTTTGCATTTCTGTAGTGATGAGAGCCCGTCTAATTTACCAGTGCAGGTCTTCAGAAGCACAAACTGGGCACTACAATATATGGGCACTACAATATATGGGCACTACAATAGCAGATTTAAAGTTTCCACTCAACATCCACTGTTGCTTGTTTCTGGAAAACAACCATGGAGTCAAATCATAACTCTACATGTAGATGAATTACCAAAGGGGTTTAATTTCCAGAAAGGGGTCACTTGAGGGGGGTTTCTGTTCTTCTAACACTCAGGGTCTCTGTATATGAAGTCTGCAAACTATTCTAGGAAAATCTGCATTCCAGAATGCAAATAGCGCTCCGTCCCTCCCGAGTTTCGCTGTGTGGCTAAGCAGTACTGTACAGCCACATATGGGGCATTTCCACTTTCAGCAGAAATTGTGACACATTTTGGTGCCATTTTAACCCATTTCCCTTGTGAAAATGTAAAATCTGAGGGTAAAACAACATTTTTGTGGTAAAAAATTTAATTATTTTTTCTTCACTGCCCAATGGTATAAAATTCTGTGACACACACGTGGTGTCAATATGATCACAGCATCCTTAGATGAATTCATTGAGAAGTGTAGTTTGTAAAATTTGGTAATTTGTGGGGGGTTCTGCTGTTTTGGCACCTTAGGTGATCTCTCAGTGGGTCATAGCACCTGCAAACCATCTGCATTATAATATTGCACAACAAACTGTGAGGTCCATTATTTCCTATTAGTCCTTATAAAAATTTGGGGCTAAAACAATATTTTAGTGGTAAAAATGTAATTCTTCTTTCTTTACTGCCCAATGTTATAACTTTCTGTGAGGCACGTGTGGTGTCAGTATGGTCACTTCACCCCTGATTTCATTGAGAGATGTAGTTTGTCTAATGACATCATTTATGACGGGTGACTGCTGTTTTTGCACCTCAGGGCCTCTGTCATTGTGGCATGGAACTCTCCAACCATTCCAGCAAAATATGAACTTCAATATGGCGCTTCTTCTAATCTGAGCTGCACCGTGTCTCAAAAGTAGTTTACGACCACATATAGGGTATCTGTGTACTCAGGAGAAATTACGCAACAAATTGGTTCATTTTGCTTATGTTACCCTTGTGAAAATGAAAAATTTGGGTCAAAAGAAATATTTTTGTGGTGTTTTTTTCATTTTCACAGTACAATGTTATAAACTTCTGTGAGACACCTGGGGGTTCAAAGTGCTCACCACCCATCTAGATAAATTCATTGAGGCGTTTAGTTTCTAAAATGGAGTCACTTGTGGGGGGTTTCCACTGTTTGGGCACATCAGGGGCTCTCCAAATGCGACATGGCGTCCGCTCTCGATTCCAGCCAATTTTGTGTTCAAGAAGTCAATCTGTGCTCTTTCCCTTCCGAGCCCTGCCGTGCGCCCCAAACAGTAGTTTTACCCCACATATGGGGTATCTGCTTATTCAGTAGAAAATGCATAATACATTTTGAGGTCCATTTTCTCCCTTTACTCTTTTGAAAATAAACAATTTAGGGCTAAAGTACATTTTTTGTGAAAAAAGCAAAATGTTCGCTTTTTTTTCCACATTGCATTAATTCTTGTGAAGCACCTGAAGGGTTAATAAACTTCTTAAATGTGGTTTTAAGGGGTACAGTGTTTAGTATGGTGTCACTTTTGGGTATTTTCTGCCATATAGGCTCCCAAAAGTCGCTTCACATGCGATGTGGTCCCTAAAAAAATTTGGCCTGCTCATGAAGGTGAAAACAGGCTTGGAGATGAAGGGGTTCATGGTGTTGTTGCCGCTGTGGCCTTTCAGAACAGGTGTGTATATAGTGACAGACCATGTGATACATAGATTACACACAGGTGGACGTCCTTTCACTAAGCATGTGACTTACGAAGGTAATTGCTTGCACCACAAATTTTTAGGGGCTTCATAGCAAAGGGGGTGATTACATATGTACATTCCAATTTTTATGTATGCCTAGATTTTTCTCACTTCCTCAACGTAGACTATATAGTGCTGATGCATCACATACATATCTGATTACAGAAACATTATAACCAGAGTTTAAATAGAACAAAATATGTAAAAAACCAAGGGGGGTGAATAGCCAATGTATCTACAGGACATCTAGCTATTTTGAGGTTTCGGGCTGTGAATTTACTGTACTTGGCTGATGAAATTTCGGGTTTCCTTTGAGATGGGGGTGTAAAAATTGGGTGGGATACATATGGCCTGTGTGCCGTCTGAATTTTTTTCCGCACCTGTTGACCTGCACTGGCAAGTCTCTACCGATATATGCAGCATACTGCGATTTTTTTTCTTCTTCCTCCAATTGATTAGATCTGAGAAAAAACTCGCATATGAGCACTGAATTAATTAACTAACATTGGTCAGAGTGCAATGCAATGTTTTCTTGCATTGCACTCATCAGATTTATATGCCAGTGGCAGCGAGGCCTTAACCTTGCGTTAGATGTGGATAATCCCAGGAAAAAAAAAACATACATTTGCTCAGTGTAAATGCATCAAAAGTGCATGTTGTCTGCACCTAAGTATATCAATTAAGGTTTGTCAAAACCAGGAAGTATCAAAAACAAAGCAACTTTATTTAAAGCCTGTCACAACAAAAATGGACAAAAGACGCTGCGATAAAATCGGATGTGAAAAAACTCCCACAAAATCGAAATGCCAATTTTAACCCCTTTAAAGCCCAAGGCTTACTAATATGTATCTGCGCCCTGGGCTTTAAGAGCCTGATACGTATTAGTACGTCTTGGCGATCACGCCCGCACACAGGCTGTGCGGGCGCGATCGCTCAAGGATGTCAGCTAATTGTCACAGCTGACACCTGGTGCTGTGTGCTCCCGGCACACTAACCGCTAGGGGAGGTGATCGAAATACTCACCTCTCCTGCCGGCATCCAGCGATGTCTGCCGCGGCTTTCCAGATGTTGCCATGACGACCCGATGTCGTCATGACAACATCCGGGTCACAAGACAGCAGGAAGATATTTTGGTCATGCGCAGTGCATGACCAATATATCTTCTGCATCTGCAGCGCTGACAGCCTGTATAGCACAGGGATGGTGCTCCATCCCTATGTTATACAGGCGATCAGAATAACAAAAGTGAAAGTCCCATAGTGGGACAAAGAATAAAAGTAAAAAAAGTGTTTAAAAGTGAAAAAAAAAATCGTAAAAATATTTTAAAAAAAGAATATAATCCACCAAAAATAAAATATACGGTAATGTACCCATCAATAAATATTATGAACAAAAAAAAAACAATAAAAGTACACATTTGGTATCGCCACGTCCGGAACAACCTGACCTATAAAACTGTCCCACTACTTAACCCCTTTAGTGAACACAGTAAGGCTGTGTGCCCACGATGCGTTTTTTAAGCGTTTCCGCATCGGCAGAAACGCTTAAAAAACGCATGGTAGAAGGTCTGCCATGTTGCCCAATGATAATCCATATGTGCTGTGCACATGCTGCGGAAATTTCCGCTGCGAATTATCATTGCGGAAAAATCCACAGCACTACCAATTATTTTGCGGAAGCGCGGCGTTTTCGCCGCCATTGACTTGCATTGGAACACATGGAATCCGCATCACTGCATCTGTACATGCAGAATCCAAACGTTTCAATGTGCGTATGGTACCCGGGTCTGGAGGACAGGAGACTCTCCTCCTGACCCGGGTACCATAGAACCTGTAAAAAAAAAAGAATAAAATAAAAAATAAATATTATGTTTACCTTCTGATGGCCCGCGGTGCGCTTGTCTTCGCTTGCCGGCAGATCGCGGTGGACTGAAGAACCTGCTCTGACGTCATTGTCATGTGACAGCAGGTCCTTCAGTGTACCGCGATCTGCCTGCAAGCCAGGACGGAGCGAATAAAGGCTGCGGGGGACATCAGAAGGCAAGTATAGATTTATTTTTTACCATTCTTTAAGGTCACAGTATATAAATCCATGCTGGTTACATGGATTTATATAGTGTGACCAAATTGACAAGCACTTTCCAAGTGATGCTAAAATCGCTTGGAAAGCGTTTGTCAACCCGCACGCGGAAATGCATGTGAAGAACGCTTCACTTCCGCATGTCCCTGGCAGGAAAACGCATGTACAATCCGCATGCTTTTTTTCTGCCAGGGAGATGCAGAAACGCTCAGGAAAAAATCCGGAGCATTTCTGCATCGTGGGCACATAGCCTAAAAAAAAAAAAAAAAAAACCGAAGAAAAAAACAGTGCTTTATCATCATACCGCCAAACAAAAAATGGAATAACACGTGATCAAAAAGACGAATATAAATAAAAATGGTACCGCTGAAAACGTCATCTTGTTCCGCAAAAAATAAGCCACCATACAGCTCCATCAGCCGAAAAATAAAAAAGTTATAGCTCTCAGAATAAAGCGATGCAAAAAAAATAATTTTTTCTATAAAAGTTTTTATTGTGTAAAAGCGCCAAAACATAGAAAAACGAGATAAATGTGGTACCGCTGTAAATGTACTGACCCGAAGAATAAAGCTACCTCTTCAATTTTACCACACGCGGAACAGCATAAAAAAAACAATTCCTGAATTGCTGTTTTTTGTTTATTCTGCCTCCCAAAAATCGGAATAGAAAGCTTGCAAAAAATGTCATGTGCCTGAAAATATCACCAATAAAAACGTCAACTCATCCCGCAAAAAAACAAGCCGTCACATGACTCTGTCGGCCAAAATATGGAAAAATTATAGCTCTCAAAATATGGCGATGCAAAAACTAGATTTTACAAAAAAATGCGTCTTTTAGTGTGGAACAGCTGTTAATCATAAAAACCCGATCTGATTCTGGTATCGTTGTAAGCGCACCGACCCGAAGAATAAAGTAGCTTAATCACTTATACCGCACGAGGAACGACGTAAAAAATAAACTCTAGGGTTTGGTTAGGGTTGGGATTTTTTTCAAAAGTAGAAAAAAAAAGATGACGATATGGCGACTAGTGTTGAGCGCAAGTGCTCGCTACTTGAGTTTGCATCGGATGCTCGGGTATGCACTCCGTATCGTGGGTGCTCGAGTCTCCGCCCCATATGCTTTGCGGCCAAAAAAAAACTCAAGGGGATTGCACGAGCGATCCCCACATGTATTTTTTTGGGTGTCTAATAACTGTGAAACGTGGGCGGGGACTCGAGCATATCACTCGAGCACCCACGATACATGGTGCATGCCTGAGTACCCGATGCAAACTCAAGTAGCGAGCACTTGCGCTCAAGATTAATGACAACTTATTCAATATGAAGACCTAATGTTATCAAATTCTGTGTCGTACCTCTGGGTTCAAAATGTTCACTATACCCCTTGATAAAATCCTTGAGGGGTGTAGTTTCCAAAATGGGGTCACTTGTGGGGGGTTTCCACTATTTAGGCACATCAGGGGCTCTCCAAACACGACATGGCGTCCACTCTCTATTCCAGCCAATTTTGCGTTCAAAAAGTCACACAGTGCTCCTTCCCTTCTGAACTCTGCTGTGCGCCCAAACACTGTATTTTCCCCACGTATGGGGTATCAGCGTACTCAGGAGAAATTGCACAACAGTTTTTGAGTTCCAGTTTCTCCTCTTACCCTTGTGAAAATAAAAAAATTGGGACTAAAACATCATTTTTGTGGAAAAAGTTTGTTTTTTTTATTTTCACGGCTCCATGTTATAAACTTCTGTAAAGCACGTGGGGGTTCAGGGTGCTCTCCACACATCTAGATAAGTTTCCTGAGGGGTCTAGTTTCCAAAATGGTGTCACTTGTGGGGGGTTTCCACTGTTTAGGCACGTCAGGGGCACATCCGCTAATCATTCAAGCAAATTATACATTCAAAAAGTCAAATGGCGCTCCTTCCCTTCCGAACCCTGCCGTATGCCCAAGCAGTGGTTTTCCCCCACATGTGGGGTATCGGCTTACTCAGAAGAAATTGCACAACAAACTGCATGGTGCAATTTCTCCTGTTACCCTTATGAAAATGCAAAATTGGGGGCTGAAAAACATTTTTGTGGGAAAAATGTGAAAATTTTATTTTTACGGCTCAATGATATAAACTTCTGTGAAGCACCTGGGTGTGCAAGGTGCTCACCACACATCTAGATAAGTTCCCTGAGGGATCTAGTTTCCAAAATGGTGTCACTTGTGGGGGGTTTCCACTGTTTAGGCACATCAGGGGCTCTCCAAACGCAGCCTGGCATCCGCTAATTTTTCAAGCGAATTTTACATTCAAAAAGTCTAATGGCGCTCCTTCCCTTCCGAACCCTGCCGTGCGCCCAAACAGTGTTTTTTCCCCACATATGGGGTATCTGCGTGTCCAGGGGAAATTGCACAACAAATTTTGGGGTCCATTTTTTCCTGTTACCCCTGCAAAAATAAAACAAATTGGGTCTAAAGTAACATTTTTGTGAAAAAGTTAAATGTTCATTTTTTTCTTCCACATTCCAAAATTTCCTGTGAAACACCTGAAGGGTTAATAAAGTTCATGAATGTGGTTTTGAGCACCTTGAGGGGTGCAGTTTTTAGAATGGTGTCACTTTTGGGTATTTTCTGTCATAAAGGCTCCTCAAAGTCACTTCAAATGTGATGTGGTCCCTAAAAAATGGTTTTGTAAATGTTATTGGAAAAATGAGAAATCGCTGGTCAACTTTTAACCCATATAGCTCCCTAATGAAAAAAAAAATTGGTTCCAAAATTGTGCTGATGTAAAGTAGACATGTGGGAAATGTTATTTTTTAACTATTTTGTGACATATCTCTCTGATTTAAGGGCCTAAAAATTCAAATTTTTAAAATTGCAAAATTTTCTAAATTTTCGCCAAATTTCCTTTTTTTTTCACAAATAAACGCAAGTGATATTGAAGAAATTTTACCACAATCATGAAGTACAATATGTCATGAAAAAACATTCTCAGAATCAGGGGGATCCGTTGAAGCGTTCCAGATTTATTACCTCATAAAGTGACAGTGGTCAGAATTGTAAAAATTGGCCTGGTCATTAACGTGCAAACCGCCTTGGGTTGTAAAGGGGTTAATAATAGGTGTAGAAATTCTGCAGTATCAAAAACACACCAAAAGTTCATTATGGGAACGTAGCCTTAAGGCCCCGTCACACTTAGTGACGCTGCAACGATCCCGACAACGATACGACCTGTCACGGATCGTTGCTGCGTCGCTATGTGGTCGCTGATGAGCTGTCAAACAGGCAGGCTCACCAACGATCAGGGGAGCAGCGACATCGTGGAAAGAATCTTTCCACGATGTCCTGCTCCTGGTTACCAGCCTGCTGAAGCAGGAGCAGGCTGGTAACCATGGTAAACATCTTGTTACTAGGGGCACACGCGCACCTAGTAACCCGTTGTTTATCATGGTTACCACTCACTTTAGCAGGCTCGTAACCATGATAAACAGCGGGTTACTAGGTGCGCGTGTGCCCCTAGTAACCCGATGTTTATCATGGTTACCAGCCTGATCGCTGGTCCCGCTGGTCACACACAGCGATGTGTGCTGACCAGCGGGAGGGTAACGACCAAAAAATGGTCAAGGACACTTTGCAGCGATCAGTGACCTCACTGCAGGGGCCTGATCGCTGCAAAGTGTCACACATAGTGACATCGCTGGTGAGGTCGCTGTTGTGTCACCAAAACCGTGACACAGCAGCGATCTCACTATGTGAGACGGGGGCTTTAGGCTATGCGCACACAACATTCTCATTCCACTGGCAGAGCCACTTAAAAGCAATCTGTCAGCACAGAATGAATGTGTTGAATGAATGAATGTTCAATCCAAGTACTGGCGCTCAGTGCATCATGACGGGGTCAATTATTTATATTCACCTTCCCACCTGCTTGTTCTCCATATATTGCAAGCAGGTGTGAAGGTGTATATAAATGATTGGCGCCGCCTTGATGCACCCAGCGCCTGTACTTGGATTGAACAGTCACTCTCTCCTGAGTCCCTTTAAAGAACAAAGACAGCAGTGTCTTTTTTTTTTACCTGCGGCTCACCATAGTGGCTCTTCTTTGTATTTTGTACTACAGTGGCGGAAGCAGCCCGTAATTTGAACACATCGCTTCTTTTAACCACTTAACTGCTTCCAAACCCAAAAACAGTTAAAAGAAGTCAAGAAGGACTGGACATGAGCACAACAGAATCATTATGACATTGCTGTGCATTATGTTCATTTTTTTGCAGCTGTTTTGAAGCGTTTTTTCAGCTAATTCCTGGCAGAGTCTGCCTGATAAAGACGTGTGCACTCACCCTAAAGCCTCATTCAGTTGTCTGTGTTTAAACACGTACGGTAAAAAATTGTACTGGTGTGTTCAGTGTTGTGCATCTGTTTGTCATCATTGTGTTATCAGTGTTTTTCATATGAAGGATAAAGAGAGAAATTACTAAGCTTCTCCTATACTTTGAGATATTAAGCACGGGTGGCACATGGATGCCATTCATGTGCTGTATGTTTTTTTCACGGATCCATAGACTTATATTGTTCCTTGACATTTGTGCTGCTGGAGAAAATCTGACATGTCTCTGTATTTTGCATTGACACACAGTCCGTGAAAAATACGGATATGATAGCATCATACATTATTATGGGTACATGTGGTATTTGTGAAAAACTACAAAAAAAACCCTATGTACATGCAGCATGGACGTCTGAACGTCTGAATGAGGCCTTAGGCTGCGTTCCCACGATAAGTATTGGGTTTTTACTGTAGCATTTCTGTACCTATTGGCTAAATTAGTTTACTTTTTTTTTCCATTGTTTGTCACTGCGTTTTTTGTTTCTTTTTTTACATGTGTTTTTAGCACATCTTGGTTCTTGACACTTCCTAGTATTTGGCTGTGATAAAACTTTATTGATGCAGTCATGTGAGACAGCATGGTGGCTCAGTGATTAGTACTGCTTCTCCAATTTTACCTGTGGATTTTGTCCATCTAATGTAATTCTATGGGGAAAATCTGCACATAAACTCGGCATATCCGCAAGAGAAACTGACATGTCGGGGATGTCAAACAGGCACCGCAGGTCAGTTTACACTGCGTTAAAAAATAAAAAAAAAAACACACACACACACAGTGGGCATGAGATTGAAATTAAGACGTTGCGTTTTTTTGCACCCTGACAATACACAGCATCAAAAATGCAGCAAAAGTTCATATTGGGAACTTAACCTTATAGTTGAGCAAAACTATCATAGCCCAGCAGTCTTGTTGCACTTTGTGACAGCCGAACCAGAGCTTTATGATCTTCCTTCCTCTTGTCAGTCCCCTATGCTCCTCTCCTGATTAGTAGGCCCTTGCGATGTCATGACTTGTGTCCATGGAGCCTACAAATCTAAACAAGCCCATATGATGGTAGTAGGAAGTTCACAGTGCTCTGGTCTGGCTGCCACGGAATATCAGCATGACCGCTGCATCAGAGACCTACAAAGATTTTTGCTGAACTCCTCATTTAGGTGTCATTTTTTTCACATACATGGTTTACCTGTGTTTTTCACATGTTTTTTTGTGGTTTTTTTCTGACACACTGATGAAACTTGCATGGGAAAACATTGATGTCTGACCTATTTTTTTTTTTTTGCATATATGAAGAATCATGGATGTCCTAATGAGGCTTTATAGGATGAGTTTTCTAAGCATTTATAAATCAAAATGCTTACAGAGTTGAATTGGAGAGAAGGAAGATTTAACAGCTCACTAGCGAATTTTCTTATCTTCTTCAACAAACCGCATTAGACAGTGGAACACAAAAGCTATAGAAAGGAATTGGTGCAGTTTTATTTAGTGAAACCCAATTATCAAAAAGATATAATCAGTTATTAAAAAAACAAAGCATAAAGAAAACGTTGCCCCCAAAAGTGTCCAATTTCTTTGAAAGGGTTGTTTGATCTTGTGGTAAAAGTCTGAAGTTACTTTTTGTGGCTGCAAACTTCTGAATCCTCACAGTTGGTGCATTGCATGCTGTCAGGATGCTGGGAGTGGGTGGTCATATGATCATCAGTATGTGATTTGCAAACATTCTGGCCACATTCTGCTCTACCTTTCTCAATTGACTTGTATTGGGCAATGCCGAGAATGTCTAGTTGGCACTTGACCTCATGAATGTCATTTGCACTTTTGTGGTCACATGACCACCTGCTCTCACTGGCATCGGAGAATCCTGACAGCGTGTGATGTGCACCCTGTATTCAGAAGTTTGCAGGCACAAGGAGTGACTGCAGACTTTTAGCACAAGACTAGACAACCCTTTCAAAGGGACTGTTGGAAACAAGTACAGGCGCTCGGTGCGTCACAGTTAGGCCAATCATTCATATACAGCTTCCCACCTGCTTGTTTTCCATCTATCGCCAGCCTTCTCTGACCCTATGAAGCCAGAGCTGTCAATCAAAGAAGAGGGGTGGAGATAGAGAGAAACGAGCAGTTGTGAAGGTGTATATAAATGATTGGCCTCACCATGAAGCACCGAGCGCCTGTACTTAGTTTGAACATTCTGTGCTGACAGTCCCTTTAGGTTTACAATACATATTTGATGCATGGTGATTTACTGAGGCATATAGCTGCAGACAATGAGGGTGATTTACGAAGACCAGCATTTTATACCCACTCTTCATGATTAAGTCTACTCAGGATATTAGTTTGTGGCTGGTGTGTATCAGCGCTTTAGTTTACTATATAATTGGAAAGGCATTTTATATCAGAATACAAGCGTAGGTGAAGCATGTAGTATGTAGTAGTTGGTGCCTTTGAGAAAGAATACATACCGGAAGGGGCTTAATGTGCTGCCATAGAGTGATCTGAACTGGCTTTGCTGCGGCTCTAGGTCTTTGTGCTTTGTTCATATACACACTTACGGTAATTCCCCCTGCTCATAAACAGGATATCTCCTGCTATTTGGTGCGGTAGGCCATAACTTTGTGTGTGATACATTGCCCTGCATGGCCTTCCATCGGAGGCTTTTTCTTGGTAGGAAATGCTGAATCCCAGAAGGTCAGGTTGTGTGTCTTCAATGGTGTGCACACTGAGGATTGTATACTGGGGATCTGCTCATTAGCATAGAATCCTCACACCCTGTGTATTATGGGTCCTGGCCTTGCCACTGGTGCCATACATTTTGTAGGGATGGTGCAGTTAATGTAAATATCATTCTCCCTAGGAGCAATGGTAGGTTCACACTTTGTGTTTTTGCAGCTTTTTTTTTCTGCACCAGAAACCAGAGTGGTGTCAGGAAAAAATGCTGCACACAGTATTCTCGTAGGAATGTGTAAGAAATAGACATTCCTCACATGTAATAAAGCTGTCAGTCGCAAATCATGCACACGGGAGCGATTCAACCATATCACCGAGCAGCTGTAAATACTCGGCCCGAGCATACTCGGACAGAACATACTCGCTCAACCCTAGCCAGGACCTGTGTTGAGACACTGGATTCCAGACTCATACCATACATATCCTGTACATAGGCTGTAAATCCTAAGTGTTCATACAGACAGGTGTATTATATGGACGCAGAACGCACACTGACCAATGGAACTCAATAGGGCTGTGCAAGCTTGGACTGGCCCACAGGAGAATAGGAGAATCCTCTGGTGGACCCCTGTGCAGGAGTGGCCTCCACCCTCTTATATGAGCTGTACTTGGCACAATATACTTGAATCACTATGTGCAGACAAAGGCGGCATCTTATTCATTTAACAATCTACCCAGTTCATTGTTATATACATTTGTGATTGATGATAATGTCACATTTCCGTGTAGCTGAAAAGATGGGGCCCTGGAGTTTGCTACCGGTGGGCCCTTGGCACCTCAGTCCCACACTTTGCTGTGCAGGTGACCGTTTTTTCACACTGACCAAGTATCCTATTCAAGTCTATGGTTGTAATGAATAAAATCGGATTCCATACATAGTTTCCCAGATAAAACTGGGGCGATTTTTTTCATATGCTCATCTGAACCTGACATAATGCTAAGTGTGTGATGACCCCATGTATAGGTTGCTATAGGCTCCCATTCACTAGATGAAGGCTGAAAGTGTTTCTTCTGGCATGTGTCTGGACAGTATGTATGAGGATCTTGTATGTGTGACGGATCCAGACCGCGGCCACTGCTGGCCTAGAACTCCTAAGTATATATGCCCGATAGAAGGATGAGAGGCTTTGTGCCGTAGTCATTGTTCTGTCGCAGGATGTTATGGTAGATTCCCTGAATGCTGGGAGACATACAGATTGGATGGCTCTGAACTAACCAAAGGTTCTGCCGATCGTTCCACCTTCAGCCATCTGAGACAACACTCCCAATACACAGGAGCCCTCCTGTGCTTTCCTGAGAGAGCCCCCAAGTGACACGTCGGCCGGCAGTGTATCTCAGGGAGAACAATGCGATCAGCATCTAGAATTGGACATGCGCAGTCGACATCTGTCCTGACCGTCAATCGGTCGGCGTGCCTGTACACATTAGACTTTCAGCTGAACCTGTCGATATCGGTGGGTTCAAAAACTTGGCCCCATACCCATTATGCTGAACGCATAAGGGCCTGCTTACAAAAGGTAAAGACTGCTTGTTGTGTACGATCCAGCCATCATTCTGATTATTAGACGTATTCATGTAAAGCTGCATGAACCGGTCACCAGCCAGTGTCTAATGTCCAGATGCAAGTGCTACTGAGTGCACTGAGGGTGTGGGAACAGGTGATAGAAGGCACCAGATTGTGAGGAAGGGAGAACACACAACAGATTGGTGATGTGATGGGCCTGGCTACACAGATGTTTTTAGAGCATACTGAAAACTGCAGATACTGGGAATTAACTGCATTGTCTGGGGTAGAGCATTTCAGAGAACTGACGCAGCACAAGAGAAGTCTGTGTGAGGGGTTTGGATTGTGGAAGATGTTCGTTTCCCATGTGAGCTGTTACTGGTGTCACCTGCCCTGAGGCCGGCATGCTGAGCACCAGAGCTCCCTGACAGCTGGAGGCCAGCTGCACGCTCTGTATGCCTCTCTCTGTAGTGTCCTTGTGAGAGTGTGGGTCACTATGGCACTGTATGGCGTTCTTGTGAGGAGACTGAAGACGCCTGTGTCCTGAGCTGTCTGTTGGGGGCACAGATGGCTGATGTCCCCCCTGTGAGGGGCAGCCCTGCCTCGTGTGCTCTGCGGTCTGTTCCCCCCGCACATCGCTGGGCATGTGTGCTGCAGGATGGCTCTGCATTTCCTCCCCCTGGGGTGAGAGACGGGAAGCCAGGCCAGTTGTGCAGAGGGAGGAGAGTCTAGCTGTCGGCCAATCAGAAGGCCCTCTCCCCCACCCCACCTCCTCCTGTCTGCTTCCCTCCTTGGGTTCGGCCACCCCTTCCCCCTCTTTTGTGTGACTTCGCTCCCCGCCTACTGCAAAGCACTGCTGGGAAGAGTGTGTAAGCAGCAAGTGAAGACAGCCAGGAGGGATTTGCAGAGAGGGTCCGAGTTGGCTTAGCATGAGGCAGCCAGGAGCCAATGTGCTGGGCTGTGTAGCTGGGGCTGGCAGCACAGTCACCAGGGCTACTGCATGAGGACTGCAGAGCAGCCAGCTCCCTCCCACTGACTGAGCTGGCAAGTAGCAGGACATGTGCTGCTGGTCAGTGCTGACAAGGGGTGAGTGGGGAGTGGTCTGTGGCATTAGTGCCCGCAGTCCTGTAGCATGGCAGCTGCCTCTTAGTCTTTGCTGTGAAGGATGCGCCTGTGAGTGTCACTCCCTGTCTGTTTTCATGTATACTCCCCCCTCCTTGCTGCTCACTGGGGGCTAGTCTTGGCTGCTTGTGTGTGCTTACCTGTCATGTCCCCCCACCCCTGCTGCTTATGGTTATCACCTGATCAGCTTCCTTGCTGTGTGTGATGCAGAGCCAATGCCCTCCCACTAGCCCAGATGGCAGAGTGGCATTGTCATGGGCATCTCACGCCTTTCCATGTATTGCTGCGGCTTGTGTCCATACACACTGTGTAACCTGCCCCTCCTTTTTTTCTCCCTGTTTCCTGGAGGGTAATAGAAGCTTCTGGAGGAACACGCACAAGACCCACCTGAGCTTGCACTCACCGGAGTCCCCATTGTCCAGTGGCCCAAGAGGCAGCAGGTAAGTCCAGTCTGCATGCGATCCTTAATTTCTAAGACGATGGCTGTGATGACCCTGTAGGCAAAGTATGTGACTGGCTTGTAGGGACCCATGAGCCTGAGTAGCCATTGGCAATTGCAGCATTTTATTCTATCTATTTGTGGTAAGTTCTGCCTGATTCTGTATTTTGCGAAAATCATCAAACTTGTCTTGTTTTTGATTCACATGTATAGAAACAAATGTAATGCACACAGATGTAGCAGAGCTTAATTTGTCATTGAAGGTCGTCTTTATAATTTGCTGAGATTCAAGGAAGTGACTTGCAGTCCTATGTAAATACAGACTAAGGTGAATGACAAGTTTGGTTCTGCTATGTCTGTATTATGTCTGCCACATAGGGGCTGGTTATATAAAGAAGCTATTGATGAGCCTTCACAGATATGTATACCTGAATGAGACCAGAATTTTACAGTTGGGAGATTGTATTTGATGGTCACACTTGCTCTAAATGGGTTGCAAGCTGCTGTTCTCTGGTATCAGCCACTTCTGACTGGAGAGATACTGGTTCTAGGGTTTGTAAATGGGATTATTGTACAGGAAGTCTGTTGTGTGCTGGGAAGTCTCTTCCCCAGTTGTGTCTGGCATGGTTTTGGCTCTGAGGAGCCCCTTAAACTTTGACATACATGTTTGTGAATGTGATTCGTTGCTCTTAATATAAGCTGAACTTATGTGCTTATATATAATACGGCATCAGACTTGTCTGGGCTGGGTATGATCTTAATGCCTTATTGCACGTAGGCTAATAACTTCTGTTTTCTCTTAGAAATCACGGTGTATAAAATGCTGGAAGTATGATGTCATACTGTTTTGTACAGTTGTTTGGCATGAGGTGCCGGATGTCCGACCTCCACCGATCTCAGACTGATGACCTATCTTGCAGATACGTCATCAATATTCTGTGATCAGACATCCCCTTTAAGGGGTGTCTATGCCGCAGATTTTCTGCCTGGATTTTTTAGGCACAAAATCTGCAGTGTGTTGCAGTAGGAGCATTGTATTAGAGATTTTACAGAATCTCCTCCACCCGACTGCATAAAAAATCTGCAGCCTAAATTTACACAGGTTGTGGATTTTCAGACTGATATTTGTCAACTCCTGCAGTGGATTTCACCATAGATGTCATCCTCTGCAATGCAACTGCACGATTTGGTGCATTTTTTGACTGACCGTTCCTTGTAAACCTACCATAAAATGTAAAATTCACTGGTCCTGGTCCTGTTTTTTCTGTGCACTTGTGTGAATCCAGCCTTGAGCCTCAGTCAAGGGAACTGCCGCTCCCTGAGCGCAAAGGGAGGAGGGTCAGCGCTCTTCTGTCCAGTGCCCCAATTACATCTGCTCTGATTGGAAAGGTCCATGTGCCGTAATCATTACCTCCGGCCAGGTGAGGGCTCGAACTATAGGGTGTCGGAGGCCAGTCCATAGGAAATGGCATGAAGGCTAAGTTCACACCATGTTCATACTTATCAGCTACACATACATATTATATAATTTCATAGGTGTGTGTAATATAGAAAGTTTATAGGTATGTGGGTGTATATAATATAATAAATATATATATTTAATATGAATCTTGATTAAACCCTAACACATGGCAATGAATGATATATGCTTGCATTAAAATATATATTATAATGCAATGTGTTAGGATTTAATCAAGATTCATTTATTTCATACACTACTTATCTCTTTATATTTTATAATTACATATTTGAATGATTTTAAGGGTATAAATTAATTCCATTATTTTAGTTTTGCTGTGATGATGAATTTTGATACTTTACTTTGAATTACTCTAAACCGTGTGTGTATGTATAGATATAATTTATTCCAATTTTTAAGGTATAAGAGCCAATGGGCATATGGAGCCCCTTTAAAAACTAAAAACAGGATCCAGCCCTATAACTTTCCTATTGTAACATTAAACCTTTTTAGCAGTTAGAAATAAATGAAAAAAAATGTACTTCTCAATATTGTAGCAAAAACATGGTGTGAACATAGAATATTTTTTTCAGTGTTTATTAGTACTATAAAAAATTTCTGAACGAAAACTTGACATACGTATCTATGACACAGTTGCCACACTACCTATGAGATATTATACCCTTTGTTTTCAATAAAAGAAAAAAGTATCCAGAAGTATATACTGCAACTGTAGGCGAACATGTCACACATCTCGAAGCACATAGAGCGTCCTAGTTCAGATTCATCTGACTCCCATATGTACAGGGGATAGTTTCCCTTTGAAGCAATGCTTGTCTAATGTTTAATGGAGCAAAACCTAGTGGAGGCATACTGAAGAAGCGTCAAAGTTTTTATCCTCTTAATATAATGCAATCATCATATTATATAGCACCGTGTACTTAAAATTGCTAATTTTGCTCCTTTACCCAGTTAAAGGATTTGTCCACTACTTTCTGATTGATGCCCTAGGGCATCATTGTTTGACCAGCTGGGGTTTCGCACTCAGCACCCTCGCCGATCAGCGGTGATCGGTGCCGGCGGCCGCCTGCCGGTAGTGTTTACCTGCGGTGCTAGGCCATCTAGCTGTAGTGGCCGGCGCTTGTTACTGCACATCCGCCTCCTATTCAATTCAATGGGAGGCGAATGTGCAGTACCCCATGGCGGCTACTACAGTTGGACGGCCAAGCGCCGCAGGTAAGTACTTCCGGCCACCGGCACCGATAACAGCTGATTGGCGGGGGTGCCGGATGCAGAACCCCGGCCATTCAAACATTGATGCCCTATCCTACGCATAGGGCATCAGTCAAAAAGTAGTGGGCAACTTCTTTCATTTTTCTCTTTCCTATTAGATATATGATGTCAAGGGATTAAAAACTGACTAGCTGAATCCTCCCAAACTCTATGTATAAACAGGAAGTCTCTTTTACTTACGTGACTTATCATTAGTACTACAATTCTACTGCACTGCAAAGTCCTTGGCAGCCCAGCTCCTCATCCTCTTTAACTCCTGACTCAGCTGCTCCGCTACTCCCCCTGCCAGGGACTTTGTAGTGAGGTAGAATTGTAGTTCTAATGATGACTCCTGCAGGGAAAAGAGACTTCCTGTTTATACAGGAAGCTTACTCCTCTATGACTGCATTAGTGCCTGTGGTAACTTGAAGGTTGTGGGCCCCAATTCAAGCTGCAATTCAAACAGGGCCCCCAACTATTGCAGGTCTTTAATAGTAATAGTCTTGACATATGGGCCAAAGAGATCTTTTGGGGCCCCTACGTTCTAGGGCCCGGATGTGATTGCAACCACTGCACCTGTATTATAAATACGCACCTGACTACAGCTCTGTATTAACTAGGGCACCAATACTGTCCAGTCCTGTTTTCTGCTTAAACATATTAGTGCATAATTCTGCCCTTAGGAAGTAAAGCACAAGTGTGCAGTTATGTATAGATGGGGCAATATGAGCGATCTCACCAGTAGGATGTAGTGTTTTTGTTTTTTCGCCATGGGTTTGGCATCATATAGTACGTATGTCATTTCTGTATTTACTATTGGTGTAGGAGACCTATCAGCGTTCATCCCTTACAGAAACGTCACATTTAATATTCTCTGTCTAATTAGATTTCATCAGCAATAATGAATCAACGCTGCAGTCTGCCCCTTGGACATTATGGTTTTCTGCCACATAACAGATGACTGTAGAAAATCTCCCCCCTCCCCCTCCCCATGAGTACTTTGTGGAACCTCTGCAAAGACATTTTACCCTGCTGCCATGGGTCAATGTCAGAAAAGAGAAAAGAGTAGGCAGCTTAAAGGGGATTTCCAGGCACAAAAAAAACCAATCAGGCAGTAGCATTTCTCGCTACATTTTATTGGCATTTTTGGTGAATAAAACTGACTTTATTAAATGTGTACTGTAGACAAAGCATACATGTAATCCTCAACCAAAAATGCTTAAAAAAAAAAAAGACTGTTGAAAACTCTTAAAAACGGGAGTTTTGAACACTGCGTTTTTTACTGCCGAGAGAGCAGGTTTTGGCTGCAGGACATACACAGCAAAAACGCTGTGTGTGAACATAGCCGTAGCACTGTTTCAGAGGTTGCATCCTTCAGTTTGTTTCAAGGATAATAGCTAATAGATGCTTAAATGTAACAATCAGCTGTAAAATATGCTTAAAGAGCAATCGTCATTTTAATTTTTATTTCATAAATCAGTAACACACCTAAAAATAAGCAACTTTGTAATAAATATAAATGTATAATTTCTCTACCAGGACTGTTCTTTAATTTTCATACATTCCTTTTCATGACCGGTCAGTACAATATACCATTAGAACACCAATATTACACCAGCCACTTGGAGAATTTCACACTTAGGTAGTTGTTGTACATTCCCATAGCAGTTGGCAAAATGATTTCCTGTTTCCTTCTTCCACCATGGTAGGATTAGACGGTTACTGAAGGTGCTCCTGTGCCTCATGAACAGCTCATATAATGGGTGTGCATTATTGCTCATTACTGCCAAACACTTCTTCTGAATTCTTGCCTCCTCAAAAGTGGCAAGATGTCGGCCAACAGCCGAGCTTGCCTTCTTGTTAAGCTTATTTAGCTTATTAGCATCAGACACCGGCACACTACTTCCCCAGCATATGATTGCGAAAAAGATGGCACTTGCCACTAAGGACAGGTAGAACATTTCTAACATTTTGCTGCACACATTGAACGACCTTAGTTTCTGTAGGAAGTACAGTTTGCTCATCCCCTTCTTATACATCTTCTCCATATGGCACCCCCAGTCCAGTTCGCTGTCTAAGTGGACCCCCAAATATTTGTAACTCTCAAACTGCTCCACTTCCTGACCAGCAATGGTGACAGGTGAACAGTCCATCTTTCTCCAGTTATAGTTCACCACCAGCTCCTTAGTTTTCATTATGTTTAGTTGTAAATAGCTAGCCTGGCACCGGTCCACAAAATCCGACACCACCCTCCTATATTCCTCCTCACTCCGCCCCCCCCCCCCCTCCCATAATGCATCCGACTACCATGGAGTAGATAGGAGATGGCAGTTGCTACTGATGAGATTCTATGTAGATCGGAGGGGGAGCTCCTCCCGACCCTTCACCTCTGCATAGGAGATGGCAGTTGGTGCTTATAAGATCCTATCTCAGTAACATTTGGTCTTCACTGAACACAGATTTTACCTGTGAATTTAGATATTTGATAATGACTGATCAGTTCTGATTAAGAAAGAAGCAGATTTCTCTGATAAGATATAATACAAAGTTTCTTATTTTCTCATCTACTATTGATTTATGAAATAAAAATTAAAATGAGTTGCTCTTTAATACATTGCGCAGGTGAATAATTTTGCACCCCCTACCCTTAAGACTGGTATCTTTTAGGTTCTGACAACTATGGTACGTGCATGGTATAGTACCATAGTCCCCCTCCACCACCACATTTGCACATCCTGTATTCAAAGTTTCTTCTACCAATGGAGTCCTGAACGGTGTTGTCATGTTAATGTCAAGGGCTTGCTGGAGACCTATTCCCCTTGTATACAATTGTAGCTGAGCTGATTTCATCTCGTGACAGAAGCCACAGTGACATCAGGACGTATTAGCTGCAGCGTTTGTAGGACTGCAGCTAATGCAATAGATTATCTTCTTTTAATCATAGAAAAAATGGTCAAAAGAGAAATCCGCTCCACTACATCTTTATTTCTAAAAAAAAAAAATGACTTAATTCTTTGCAAGTTCCCTCATTATTTTTATTTATTCATTTTTTTTCTTTTAAACCCCTACATTTAGTATAAAGTTCACCTCCGGCCCAAGATCCAGTTCACCAAACCTCACATCATGCGGCCCGCAGCTCGACATGCCGTTTCTGCCCCTCGCCCAATGGCCGCCATCTCTGGTCATACTGCGTCCTCTGGTGCAAGGAGGCGACGAGTAAGGTGCCGGAAATGCCAAGCATGTCTCCAGAGAGAGTGTGGGACCTGCCACTATTGTAAGGACATGAAGAAGTTTGGAGGTCCAGGCAGAATGAAGCAGTCATGCATGCAAAGGCAGTGCCTTGCGGTAAGTATAGGGTCTGGCATTTATAAACGTTGCTTTCTGCATTTTGGCCCCCTCTTTCCTTGTGTATTCTGTTCCTCCCACTTCAGCCACTTGATAGAATTATGGTAGGGTGAGCTTATTTGAGCCCCAGGGGTTTGTAATGATGAGGTCACTGATAAGGCCTCCTCTGTCCTCCAGCCCAGACTGCCCCATTCTGTTACCTGTGCCATATGTGAAGAGGTGGATCAGACCAGTGATTCCCGTGACTTTGAGAAGAAGCTCATGGAATGCTCAGTGTGCAATGAGATCGTCCATCCTGGTTGTCTAGAGGTGAGTAGTCATACTTCTTCACTTAGGGGCAATCTAGAAAAACCATTGTCCAGACTTGATACAAAAGTCTGCTGTAATTCTGTGACTGACGACTAGTTGCGTTTGGCTTCTAACCATAGAAATGAATCAAGAAAAGCTGGATGAGTTGGCATTTGACCACAAGTATGCAAATCGCAACATTTGGTCACATGACCGCCCGCTCTTACCGGCAATACTGGGGAATCCTGACAGTATACACATTGCATGCTGTCACGATTCAGCAGTCTACAGACAGTGATTGTGGACTTCTGAGCCAAGGTGGGACAATCCATTTAAAAAAGGCAAAACAAATCAATCTGTAGTTCTAGAAAGGTGGGAAAGGGTCATCACTGATATGTTATGTGGGTGGAGGTAGATGGAAACAGTTTGGTCTTGTGATTGGCCGGGTGCCACTTTTAGCCTTCCCTTTGACTTGGCAGAAGATCTGTTTTTTTTTCCTTCATTGCTGTGTTGTACATTGGAAAAGACAACCATGTAAATATTTGCTGCTCGGTGCAGCGGCCGGCACATGCTCATCAAATTCTCATTTTCAGGCTGAAAATGAACCTCCATCTTTTGCATCACTATTTGTTCTGGAAGTATATTAGGAAGAAGCACAGCAGATCTCTAAACATTTTTATTTTTTTTTATGTTAGAAAATGTAATTGGTTAATAGATGGCTGACAGACTGCTGTATATACAGTCATGGCCAAAAGTATTGAGAATGAGAAAAATAGTAATTTTTCCAAAGTTTACTGCTTCATTTTTTGTAATGGCAATTTGCATATACTCCTGAATGTCAAAGAGTGATCAGCTTAACAGCAATTACTGTACTTGCAAAGTCAATATTTGCCCAGAAAATGAACTTTAACCCCCAAAACACATTTCAACATCATTGCAGTCCTGCCTTAAAAGGAGCAGCGAACATCGTTTTAGTGATTGATCCATTAACACAGGTGTGGGTGTTGATGAGGACAGGGCTGGCGATCAATCAGTCATGATTAAGTAAGAATGACATCACTGGACACTTTAAAAGGAGGCTGGTTCTTGGTATCATTGTTTCCCTTCAGTTAACCATGGTTATCTCTAAAGAAACACGTGCAGCCATCATTGCACTGCACAAAAATGGCCTAACAGGGAAGAGTATCGCAGCTACAAAGATTGCACCTCAGTCAACAATCTATCGCATCATCAAGAACTTCAAGGAGAAAGCTTCCATTGTTGTCAAAAAGGCTCCAGGGCGCCCAAGAAAGACGAGCAAGCGCCAGGACCGTATCTTAAAACTGTTTCAGCTGCGGAATCGGACTACCAGCAGTGCCGAGCTTGCTCAGGAATGGCAGCAGGCTGGTGTGAGTGCTTCTGCACGCACTGTGAGGCGGAGACTCTTTGAGCAAGGGCTGGTTTCAAGGAGGGCAGCAAAGAAGCCACTTCTCTCCAGAAAAAACATCAGGGACCGACTGATATTCTGCAAAAGGTACAGGGAGTGGACTGCTGAGGACTGGGGCAAAGTCATTTTCTCTGATGAATCCCCTTTTCGATTGTTTGGGACATCTGGAAAACAGCTTATTCGGAGAAGAAGAGGTGAGCGCTACCACCAGTCTTGTCTCATGCCAACTGTAAAGCATCCTGAAACCATTCATGTGTGGGGTTGCTTCTCAGCCAAGGGAATCGGCTCACTCACAGTCTTGCCTAAAAACACAGCCATGAATAAAGAATGGTACCAGAATGTCCTCCAAGAGCAACTTCTCCCAACCGTCCAAGAGCAGTTTGGCGCCCAACAATGCCTTTTCCAGCATGATGGAGCACCTTGCCATAAAGCAAAGGTGATAACTAAATGGCTCATGGAACAAAACATAGAGATTTTGGGTCCATGGCCTGGAAACTCCCCAGATCTTAATCCCATTGAGAACTTGTGGTCAATCATCAAGAGACGGGTGGACAAACAAAAACCAACAAATTCTGGCAAAATGCAAGCATTGATTATGCAAGAATGGACTGCTATCAGTCAGGATTTGGTCCAAAAGTTGATTGAGAGCATGCCAGGGAGAATTACAGAGGTCTTGAAGAAGAAGGGGCAACACTGCAAATATTGACTTGCTGCATTAACTCATTCTAACTGTCAATATAACCTATTGGTACTCATAATATGATTGCAATTATATTTCTGTATGTGATATAAACATCAGACAAACACTAATAAAAACCAGAGGCCAGCAGATCATGTGAAAATATAATTTTGGTGTCATTCTCAAAACTTTTGGCCATGACTGTATGTGTATGATTGTCAGCCGCTGTAGTGGGGGGCAGGGGGAGCGCCTCCTGGTGAATACATGTTCAGTTAGCTAAACAGCACCTTTTCTTGTGCCCTTTCATCTGATAGGTCCCAATTCTACATTTTGTCCTCAACTCCCATCTGGTAATGAGAAGAGCAGGTGATGCATCATGGGCTGCAGAGTTGGCATCTGTTCTTTCAATGGAGAGAGCCGATGACCTGATCTGTTGACAGCCCTGTCCATGACACAGTATAGGCTGCATCCTCCTGTAGGTTTTTTTTCCCCCATTCACCCAGTGAAATAGAAGCATAATAGAGAATTCTTTGCAAGTCCAAACTATAAAATTTAAAGGTTGGGTATATCGGTTTAAATGAAATAACTCTTAAATTCAAGGTAGTGTTTAAAATCCAAAAACGTAAAATTGGTAAGGAATTAAACATATAAACATATTTTTAATAATTTAGAAGTAACAGGCCAAGAACCCTGTGCTTTAACCTTTTGTGTCCTGTATCGTAGATGGACGGTGAAGGCTTGCTGAGTGACGAGCTTCCCAACTACTGGGAATGCCCCAAATGTAACGAACAGAGGAAGCACACGGTGAGCGGACTGACCTCTACTTCCTAAAACACTTTGGGGCTGATTCATCAAACAGTTTTTGCCAGAATTCTGTCATAAAATTGTTTGAGATGTCAGAAATCTTCTGCACAACTCGTAATTACACAAAAATTTTGCGACAATTAATGTTTTAAACCCAGTCCTGGACAGCTCCTCTTACTTTTGGAAAAGTAGGTGTTGCTTTGCCGGAAAATTGCAAGGTGCAGCACAGAGCACTCCTGAGAAATTCATTATAATTTTACAGAAGTGGCCGACTGAGTAATTTTTCTTGTGGTGGAGTTCAGCAGCTACACGCTTCATTCTCCAGCGTTCATTAAGACTGGCACACAAAACACCAGTCTTGATTGATCAAGCCTTTATCTGTTACCTGGTTGCTGCTCCTTTTAAAAGTGATCCAATCCTGAGTGTTTGCTTGAGCTTAAAAAACACTAGCCCTAATGAACTAGATGACCTAGTAATGGTGTATGCAATGACTTATATTCTCACAAGCTGTGAAGATGTGGATGGGAAAGTATCCCCCCCATTCACATTAGGCTTCCTGTTCTATAATCCCATTTAAGAGCGCTGCTATTGAAAATTTTCTGATGTATAACGGCTGATAACAGAGAGAGCAGTACTGTGGTTTAACTTTGTTTGCTGTGTGACTGATTTCTTGGACATGTACATTTGTGGGCAATATTGCTACCTCCAGCTGGCAAATCAGATCACGTTATTGCTGCAATGTTCTCATCGGTACTAGAAAACTTGATCTCATTGCTTCCACGAAGGCCTTATATTTTCTGGTTTTAACTTTTGTGGTGGGTTTTTATGCTTTAATGAACCTGAACCTTTTCACTGATTTGTTTTTTAGCCAGGAATTCCTTGTTTATGCATACGTTTTCTATTTTTATTTTTTTTAGGTGAGCACAGATCAGGAAAAAGTCTTGCTGCACAATGTAAGTTCTAAGTTGGGATCTCCATGAAGGGTAGAGTTAGAACTTTTATTTTTGTCTCTGGTTCATTTGATCTAAATGACACATATATTGTCATATCCATGTGTGTTCAATTTTTCACAAGTTTTATACTGACATTTTTGCTAAAACGAAGGGGCAGAACCGCTCAGCTCGGAGATCCTTGGTGAGAGATCAACGTATGTGCACTTTAAAGCAATAGAAATGCCAAATTCAGTAGTCAAGATACACATAGGGTGATTCCAAAAGGATGGGGGCAAAATGATCACCTCGGTAATCAGAACGATAGAACTTCACACAAATTTATTAACCTGAATAGACACACGGTCTATACAAGTTCTATGTGTTCATATGTTCAATGTTATTTCCATAGATGACATAGCAGATGTCTAGGTGCTAGTCTAGCTCTGCCAGACTCTTGCTAGGGTATCATTGGATGTGGACTCCACTGTTTAAGTCATGCGTCTCGGGTCGTTTAGATATTGTAGCATGGGGGGCAGATACACTAAGTCCTTGATGCAGCCCCACATATTGAAGTTGTTGCATAGATCTGGTGATTTTGGACACCAGCGCAACATTGGTGAACTGTTGTTTCCGACTCGACCGATTCAGCGCTCTGGTAGAATTTCATTCACCATACCATGGTCTGTGGCACCTCTAGTCCCATAATTCCATAATGGTCAGCCAGGTCGAATGCTGTTCAGTTTTTTCCAAAGTCTTTGGGCATCCCAGACTTTTCGCATGACATAAACACCCATTGGTTTCGATTTGCTTCACCCACTGCAAAATGCAGTTTCTATGCATAGCACATTTTCCTACATTTTTTAAAAAAATTTCGCTGCACTGTCACACCAGACCCCATTCTTGTAAATTCCAACACTGGAAAAGCTTTTTCCTCATTTGATATAGCCAGTTTTGCGTGGATTTTTCAGTAATTTGCCACTTTTGTACTATCCTGCTTTAAATCACCCAGTAAATGAAAATTAATATATTTTTTTAAAAAATGTTCATATATTTGACTACTTTTGCTTTTTTTTTTTTTTTGGTTGTTTGCTACACGTGTATTGTGCACTGTTGCACAAGTGGGCACCACGCAGTTGTATCTCAATGGTCTTTGCGATAAGTGTGTATATCACAAGCCTCTCTTTCTGAGCAGAGTGGCACAGAAACTAATGTCACACCACTCAAACGAGCGCGTCTGCCCCTTTATTTTAGCAGGCTGTGAGGGTCTCCATACCTGGACTCCAACTAATGAAAGCTTCTGACATGTTGGAAGTTTGGCAAAATGATAGGTCCCTTTAACCTCTTCATAATATGTGGCACAAAATAGCCAAGGTAAACATCTGAGCCTTCAAACCTAATCATATATCCTCCCTGTCACCTGATGTCACATATGCATTTGCTTCAGCAGTAAGGGGTTAAAGATCTATCCTATTCTTTCTCTTATCTTGCAATACAAACTTTTAGGTTTTTCTTGTTTGTTCCCTGCTTTTATTTGCTCCTTACAATATTGGATTTTGGATTCCCTGCAGTGTTCCTACAAGTCTTTCTCCTTGTAGAAGAGCCTTCAAACTGACACATCATGGACAAGTTTATCACCTATACATTTCTCAGTCAGTTCTTGGCATAGCTATTGAGGCACTGAAGGCAGTCACAATTGTACCTTCTGGCCAAGATGACCTCTCCCACTATTTACAGGAATTTCACATGTTTTTTAGTTATCCATATTCTTAAGAACATTCCTTGTAAAACTACAAGTTGCTAAAAATTTAAATAGGTTGCCCACTACTTTAGCATTGATGACCTATCTTTAGAATAGGTCATCCATGTCTGATCGGTCCGGGTCCGACACCTGGCATCCCTGCCAATCCGCTGTTATCGGGCATCAGCGGCGGCTGCCGGCCAGAGGTGCTCACTTGCGGAGCTGGCTGTCTTCTGATAGTTGCCGAGGCCAATTACTGTATTCAAATCAATAGGAGGCGGATGTGCAGTACTCTGCGGCAGCAAGTGAGTACTTTCGGCTGACACCAATACCAGTTGATCCTAAGGATAGGTCATCAATGATAAAGTAATGGACAACCTCTTTAATTGTAATTCAATTTCTTTGTACTGTATTAGCCAAATTCTACTGAGTAATGACTCTCTGCCACTGATATACCATATAAGTACTATACTGCTGGTGTACTTTGTAATTATCCTTTTATTCTCCCTGCTTTTACTCAGAAACGAAAGGCTGTGGACAACTGTGATCAGGACCCCCACTTATCAGCTAAAGTTTTAAGGCCTCCTTTGGGTCAGAGTCCCCCATCACCACCCCTTCTCCTCCTGCCTCCTTCCCCATCTTCTGGTCCTCCAACGCCGCCAGCAACCACACCACAGGCATCCCACGTCAACAGGGAAGATAGAGTCAAGAGACGACAGCTAACCCGTGAAAAAGAAAACCACCCCAGTGGGCGAGAACATTCTGAGGCTGATCGTGCCTGGCACCGGAGCTCCTACCTCACTGTTACCCTCCAGCGACCCCCAAAAGAACTCAGTTCCTCTTCTATTGTCCCAAAACTGCAAGCCATTACACCAAATCCCAGGCATCACTTTCGACCACCTCTTCCTCAGCCACCCGAAGAGGACGAAGAAGACGAGGATGAGGATGACGATGATGATGATGTTGAGAATGGACTGATACCAGGGCAGCATAAAGATGACCTGTCCATGCAGAAGGATGTATGGCTGTCAGTCTTCCAGTACCTAACACGGAAAGAGCTCTGTATCTGTATGAGAGTTTGCAAGGCCTGGTACAAATGGTGAGTTTGTTACATGTATAACCAGTCATTAACCCCGAATCCATGATACAATTCATATGTCGGCCATGGGCATGTCACTTTTAGCTCCATGAGGAATATATATGTCAAGTTGGTTACACAGTATAGCTTTTGTACTGGTGCAATCAGCTGCAGGAGCTGGACTAATATGCTTAGCTGTCAAGAATTCATCATTCCCTGATAAACAGCATGTGCTTGAGATTCCAGAATTCTCATTGATTGTGCTGGTACTGTAAAATGCTGTGAATTTTACTCACCAAATACGCTGCTTCATTTAAAAACTACACACGTGGTATCGCTGCATCCGTAACAACTCATACTTTTGCACGTTATCATTATTTATCCCACAAGGTAAATGCCGTAAAAAAATAAGACAAAAAGCAGCTGTTTTTGTCCATCCCGCCTCACAAAAAATGAAATAAAAAGTGATCAAAAAGTTGTATATATCCGAATATGGTACCAATAAAAAGTGACTTTGAGGGGCCTTTATGACAGAAAATACCCCAAAGTGACACCATTCTAAAAACTACACCCCTCAAGGAGCTTAAGACCACATTCAAGAAGTGTATTAACCCTTCAGGTGCCTCACAGGAATTATTGTTTTGTGGAAGACAAAAATGAACATTTTAACTTTTTTTTCACAAAAATGTTACTTTAGACCCAAATTTTTCTATATTTGTTAGGGTAACAGAAAAAAATGGACCCCAAACTTTGTTGTGCAATTTCTCCTGAGCACGCAGATACTCCATTTGTGAGGGAAAACCACTGTGTGGGCGCACGGCAGGGTTCGGAAGGGAAGGAGCGCCATTTGACTTTTTGCATGTAATATTTTCTTGAATAATTAGCAGACGCCATGTCACGTTTAGAGAGCCCCTGATGTGCCTAAACATTGGAAACCCCCCACAAGTGACCCCATTTTGGAAACTAGACCACTTAAGGAACTTATCTAGATGTGCACTTTGAACCCCCAAGTGTTTCACAAAAGTTTATAACGTAAAGCCGTGAAAATAAAAAAATCACTAATTTTTGTGGAAAAAAAATCTTTTTAGCCCCAGTTTTTTTATTTTCACAAGGGTAACAGGAGAAATTGGACCCCAAAATTTGTTGTGCAATTTCCCCTGAGCACGCAGATACCCCATATGTGGTTGAAAACTACTTTTGAGGCACAGTGCAAAGGTCAGAAGGGAAGAAGAAACGCCGTATTGGAGTTGATATTTTGCTGGGCTGGTTTGATGGTGCCATGTCACATTGGCAGAGCCCATAAGGTGCCAGAACAGCAGAACCTTCACAAGAGACCCCGTTTTACCAACTGCACCTCTCAATTAATTTATTTAGGGGTGCAGTGAGCATATTGACATCACATGTGCCTCACAGAATTTTACACCATTGGGGGTAAAAATGGCACCAAAATTTGTCACACCATTTTTGCTGAAAGTAGAAATACTCCATATGTGGCTGTACAGTACTGCTTACCCACACCGTGAGACTCTGGACGGACGGAGCGCGATCTGCCTCCTGGAGCGCTGATTTTCCTAGAATAGTATGTGGACTTCATATACACAGCTCCTACATAATTCAGATGAACCCCCCATTGGATCCATTCACTAAAATGAGGCAGCAGAGTTAGGCCTCTTTCGCACGTCAGTGTGTCCGGTACGTGTGGTGACCGTTTCCACACGTACCGGAGACACATGCACACATATACCTATTCAAGTGAATGGGTCTGCGCACATGTCAGTGTGTTTCCACGGTCCGTGTGTCCGTGGACAAAACACATTGACGTCCATTTTTTTCACGCTGTATGGACCAAAAAACGTCCCACACTGATGACACATGGATGACATCCGTGTGACACGTACCGACACCTGGCAATCGGTGGACAGGTAGCGCTGTTCCCAAGCGTTAGATGTTGAACGCTACCCTCATTGTCCCCTGATTGCGCTGCGATCAGTGCGAGCAAGGGACAATAATGAGAGTAGTAGTCTGCTCCCGCTGTGTCCTGGTGTAAAAACAAGAATAAAATTAAAAAATCCTTATACTCACCTGTCTGAAGATCTCCCTCACTGTAATCCACCTGACTGCTCACGCAGAGGAGTCGGGGAGAATGACTCGCTCCAGCGAGCGATCCCTGGAGCTGCACTGAGCTCAGGGAGTGACAGGACACCGCTCACTGAGCGCAGCGCCGGGGCCTAGATATGAGCTGAGCCATACTGCGGTCTTTGGGAGGCAGAATGAACAAATCAGCAGCAGGTGAATAATTGTTTTTTACGCCGTTCCTCGTGCGGTGTAAGTGATCAGATGACTTTATCCTTTGGGTTGGTGCGATTACAGCAATACCTGGGTTTTTATATTTGGTAGCTGTCACACACTAACAGATTTTTATTTTTTTGCTAGGACTAGTTTTTGCATCGCCATATTTTGAGACCTATAATTTTTCCATATTTTGGCCGACAGAGTAACGTAAGGTATTGTTTTTTTGCGGGACAAGTTGACGTTTTTATTGGTACCATTTTCGGGCATGTGACATTTTTTGATCGCTTTCTATTCCAATTTTTGGGAGGCAGAATAAGCACAAAACAACAATTCAGGAATTTTTTTTTTCTTATGCCGTTCTGTGTGTGGTAAAATTGATAAGACAGCTTTATTCTTCGGGTCAGTACGTTTACAGCGATACTATTTCGGCTGATTTAGCTGTATTGCGGCTTGTTTTGCGGGACAAGATGACGTTTTCAGGTGTACCATTTTTATTTAGTCTTTTTGATCGAGTTTTGTTCGGCGGTATGATAAAGCACCTTTTTTATTTTGTTTTGTTTTTTTACGGTGTTCACTAAAGGGGTTAAATAGTGGGACAGTTTTATAGATTAGGTCGTTTCGGACACAGCGATACCAAATAGGTGTACTTTTTTGTGTTTTTTTTTTCATAATATTTTTTCTATAGATATTATGAAAAAATAATTTTATGCGGGTCCAGAACCTGGACCCGCAAAAGCGCTAGTCGAAGCGCGAAACGACTGTTGTCCATCCTCCCTCCCCGCTCTCCCCGCTTGCCACTTTTTATTGAAATGATACAATAAAGGATACAAGTTTTTACAAGGAATGGTGAGTGACGCTTACCTTTTTCTTCATTGCACTATATTTAAATTATATAATATTTCTTCTTTTACTTTAGTATTAACCCCTTTCTGACATGATACATAATAGTACGTCCCTGTGCTTTGGGCCTTTTGGACCAGGTGCGTGTTATTACGACATGGCGATCGCTGCCGGGTGTCAGCTGATTCTGACAGCTGACTAGAAAAATAATAATATATGTATATATATTGGACCCATAAATAAATATTATTCTGAATAAAATAAACAATAAAAGTACACATATTTGGTATCGCCGCATTCAGAACGACCTGACCTATAAAACTGTCCCACTAGTTAATCCCTTTAGTGAACACCATAAAAAAATAAATAAAAAACTTAGCAAAAAACGGTGCTTTATCATACTGCTGAACAAAAAAGTGGATTAAAATGTGATCAACAAGACGAGTGTAAATAAAAATGGTACAGCTGAAAACGTCATCTTGTCGTGCAAAAAACAAGCCTCCATACAGCTCCATCAGCCGAAAAATAAGTTATAGCTCTCAGAATAAAGCGATGCAAAAAAAATTCTATAAAATAGTTTTTGTGTAAAAGCGCCAAAACCTAAAAAAAACCTATATAAACGTAGTATCGCTGTAATCGTACTGACCCGAAGAATAAAGCTGCCTTATCAATTTTACCACACGCGGAACGGCATAAAAAAAAAAAAATCCTGAATTGTTTTTTTTTTTTTTTGTTTATTCTGTCTCCCAAAAATCGGAATAGAAAGCTTGCAAAAAATGTCATGTGCCCGAAAATGGTACCAATAAAAACGTCAACATGTCCCGCAAAAAAGCAAGCCCTTACATGACTCATCCGAAATATGGAAAAATGATAGCTCTCAAAATATGACAGCCAATCATAAAAACCTCATTATAAATCTGGTATCCTTATAGACCCAAATAATAAAGTCATATAATCACTTACACCGCACAAGGAACACTATAAAAAAATAAATAAACCCAATTCTTCACCTGTTGCTGATTTGTTCATTCTGCCTCCCAAAGATCACAGTAAGGCTCAGCTCACATTTATTCTGCGCTGAACGCTTACACCGGGGTTTCCATGCAAATCTCTGAAATTCGTGATTCAGATGGAACCCCCAGCGGAAGATTCCCTGTAATGAGGCAGATGGAGGCGCCGTGGATGCTGTGTCGCCTGTGATCCTACAGTGTCTATCTTTTTATTAGGCGTGCATAAAAGTGCCGTTGGCCACAGTTTTGTGAACCTCTGAAAAAAAAACAAGGATACCGCTAAACAAAGGCCAAATGGAGTCCAGAGTAACTCTGCTGCCTCATTATAGAGAATGGATCCCTCGGGATAGGATTAGGGTTGTTAGGATTAGGGTTGTCTTTTGGGGTTCATTTTCTCCTCTTACCCTTGTGAAAATAAAAAAAATTGGGGCTCAAAGATCATTTTTGTGGAAAAATTATGATTTGTTTTTTTATTATTTTCACGGCTCTACGTTATCTACTGTGAAGCACCTTGGGGATTCAAGGTGTTCACCACACATCTAGATAAGTTCCCTGAAGGGTCAAGTTTATTAAAGCAAATTTTACATTCAAAAGTCAAATGGCGCTCCTTACTTTCCGAACCCTGCCGTGTGCCCAAACAGTGGTTTTCTCCCACATGTGGTGTTGGTGTGCTCCGGAGAAATACCACAACAAATTTTGTGGTCCATTTTTTCCTGTTACCCCTGCGAAAATAAAAAAAAAAGTTGGGTCTAAAGTAACATTTTTGTGAAAATAAGTTAAATGTTCATTGTTTTCTTCCATGTTCCAAAAATTCCTGTGAAGCACCTGAAGGGTTAATAAAGTTCTTGAATGTGGTTTTGAGCACCTTGAGGGGTGCAGTTTTTAGAATGGTGTCACTTTTGGGTATTTTCTGTCATAAAGACCCCTCAAAGTGACTTCAAATGTGATGTGGTCCCTAAAAAGAATGTTTTTGTAAATGTTATTGGAAAAATTAGAAATCGCTGGTCAACTTTTAACCCTTATAACTTCCGAACAAAAAAAAATTTTGGTTCCAAAATTGTGCTGATGTAAAGTAGACATGTGGGAAATGTTATTTATTAATTGTTTTGTGTGACATATCTCTCTGATTTAAGGGCATGAAAATTTTAATTTCCAATTTTTTTCACAAATAAATGCAAGCGATATCGATGAGATTTTACCACTATCATGAAGTACAATATGTCACTAAAAAAACAATCTCAGAATCAGGGGGATCCGTTGAAGCGTTCCAGAGTTATTAACTCCTAAAGTGACACCAGAATTGTAAAAATTAACCTGGTCATTAACGTGCATACAGCCTTCGAGTGTAAAGGGGTTAAATATATGATTAGGATGAGACTGTATTTAGAAAATCACACTTAAAAATATGATCCCAAGGAGAGCCCAGCTTGAATCCTTGTACAAATGTAACCAAGAACTCAAGTAACACATTTGCCTTTTTTGAAAATGTTATAACATATTGTTTTTTCAAAATTGCGCATCATAATGTTTAATTTGACTTCTTAAAATTAAAATGTCAATAAACCTAATATTGTGACATATCATATTAAAGCCTGTACCGTTCTAAAAAAAAAAATGGTGCTTCTCTCATGTCTTAGTTATTTATAACCCGAGATATGGTAAAAAATGGAACATCATACAAGCCCAAAATTCAGAGTTTTTCAAAACTTTAGAAATCTATAAAAAATTAACTAATGAAGATAAAAAAGTAAAACTTTTTTTCGTAATTCACTAAAGTTGCAATTAAAAGAAAAAATCAAAAGACATTGAGTAAAAAAAAAATATTCAGATTTGGATCACTTGACATGGAATGACCCTAAAATTATTTTTTTATGCAAAATAGTAATTTGTGTAAAAAAAAAAATAATAATAATAACCATAATGCCAACTTCACAAAATAAAAAAAATGAACAAGTGATTTCTGAACAATAGAAGCCACGGTTTGGGCAGCTTATATCAGCTGTCAGATTCCCTTTAGTATACAAATGTAACAACAGATAATTACATACATTTACTGTCGCCATAATCTGGCTGACCCGCAGAAGGTAGCACTATGCAGTACATGAATCGCTTTAATATGTAAAGAAAAGCTACAGCATTATCTCCTCATAAAGAGTTAATATAAGTTAGGTAGTAAATTATGCGTATCCCAAAATGGTGCCACTGGCAGATATAACTCGTCCCTCCAAAAAAAAAGAAAAAACAAGCCCTCATACAGCTACTTAGCTAAAAAAATGATGACTCCTGGAATTGGCAAATGAAAAAAGAAACTTATAAATGAATGGATAAAAATGCGAGTAAAAACATGCATGTTGTTTTCCTGTCACTACAATGGTTTTTGGTGCAGAAAAAAAATTGCACCAGGTTAGGCAGGTTTTTTTTTCTTTGACTACCCGTGTTCTAAATGAAACTACACTCCTGAACATTGAAATTGCAACACCAAGAAGGAAAAGTCATGGAATTTTGGAAATCACAGTATGGATAGTCATGAGAATGATGGAAATACAAATCTGTTTATTCTGTATTGAGTATGAGTGGCACGTGCAGAAATCCCAGCTCTTGCACGCCTTGGCTGCCATCAGTGTGGTTAGTAATTGTTGTCTGAGGAATGCTCTGCCATGCTGAATGCACTTGACCCGGATGTGCTCAATGGGGCATGTCATTGGTCGGCATTTACAAATGGAGCTGCCAGCAGTGGATCTTGATGATTTTCGTGTCCTGTGCTCCTCAGGGAGACTGGATCTCATAGCTTTCCTTTTAGTATAAGGGTTTGTTCACACGTGTCAATTTTGTAGCGTTTTTTTTTTTTCTGCAGTCAAAACCTTCACTACTGACATTAAAAACGTTGCATGTAATATGCAGCAAAATAGCAGTGTTTTTTCTGCATGTGTGTTCAAAACTAAGCACAAATGTTAACCCCTTCACAGCCCTGGGATTTTCCGTTTTTGCATTTTAGGTTTTTGCTCCCCTTGTTCCCAGAGCCATAGCGTTTTTATTTCTTGGTCAATATGGCCATGTGAGGGTGAAATTGCAAAAAAAAAGTGCAATACCACAGATGCGGTTTTTTTTTTTTGTTTTTTTTTTTAACCAAGTTCACTGAATGCTAAAAGTGACCTGCCATTATTATTCTCCAGGTAATTATGAGTTCGTAGACACCAAAAATGTAAAGGTTCTTTTTTATTTAAGTGGTGAAAAAAAATTACTAAGTTTGCTTAAAAAAAAAAAAAAAGACGCCATTTTTCAGGATCTGGGGCCAGGTGAGGACTTATTTTTTGCTGAAGATTTTATTGATGCCATTTTGGGGTAGATCCAATGTTTTGATCGCCCGTTATTGCGTTTTATTGCAATGTTGCAGCGACCAAAAAACGTAATTCTGTCGTTTAGATTTTTTTTCTCGTTACACCGTTTACCGATCGGATTAATTCTTTTTTATATTGATCGGGTGATTCTGAACGCGGCGATACCAAATATGTGTATGTGTTTTTTTATTTTATTTTGAATGGGGCGAAAGGGGGGTGATTTAAAGTTTTATATTTTTTTAAGTTAAGTATTTTTAAACATTTTTTTTCACTTTTTGCTTGCTTCTATATAGTCTCCATAGGAGACTAGAAGCAGCACTTGTCTGATCGCCTCAGCTATATAGAGGTGATCAGACAGATCACCTCTATGTAGCAGAAATGGTCCTGTGCTATGAGCGCCGACCACTAGGTGGCGCTCAAAGCGATCAGCTCATGACAACCACTGGAGTCTGCTGCAGACCCAGGGTTGTCATGCCCACGCATCGGTGACCCGCGATTACGTGACGGGGTCACCGATGGGCGGAGTAAATGACACGCTTCCTGCGCGGCGATATTAAATGCCGCTGTCAGAGATTGACAGCGGCATTTAACATGTTAACAGCCGCTGGTGGATCGCAATTCTACCTGTGGCTGTTGCGGCACATGTCAGCTGTAAGAATCAGCTGACATGTGCCCGGTTCAGTGCGGGCTCAGCGCCAGAGCCCTCACTGAACTGGGGGTTACAGCCTGCTGCTTACTAATACGCCCCAGGCTGTAAAGGGGTAAAGCATTGTTAACGTGCAGCATTTTTGCACCATTTTTGGGTGACTTCTTTTTCTGCATAAAATGAGCTGTGTTTTACAGTAGCAGTAAAAGCTGAAATTTCAGAAATCTCATGCAAATTGTCTCTTCAGAGAGGAAGAGAACTTGAACTTTAGTACCACCTATAGGAAGTAGCAATCCTAAAAGTCAATATTGACCCTTTAACGAGCCTTATCACAAAACTTAGGATAAAAGGAAGAACCAGAAACTCAGTTTGCAGACTCTGTGTTTCAGGGTACTTACCCCTCATCAGTGCAAAGTGTGAGTTCTGGTTTGGCTGAGCGCTATCACTGACTGAATTTTAAGCACTTCAGTGTTTTGGAATCTGCAGCATGTCAATTTTTTCAGCGCTTTTGTAGGGTGTGTTTTTTTTTTTTTTTTTTCACCCATAAACAGTGCGAAAAAATACTGCAAACAGGTGTTTTCTGGTGAATAAAGCTAACTTTATTAAACATGTACTGTAGACAAATCATATAATGTGCACCAAAAAACACAGTAAAGGCATACTCAAAAATGCAAGGTTTTGGCTGCAGAAAAAAAACAGTGCATGTGAACATAACCTTATGCTGCTTTTTTCACCTTGTTTTTTTTTTTTTTTTACAGGATTTTAATTGCTTTCAATGGGTAAAAACACTGCAGATGACATGCTACAGATTTTAAAAGAATATTTCTGTACTTAAATTCAGGCAGGAAAAAAAAAATCACTGTGCATGAGATTTCTGAAATCGCATTGCCTTTGTTGGTACCGTAAAGCGCAGATTCTTTTCCACTCAAAAAAAATGCCATGTGTGAACATAGTCTAAGGCAGGGGTCTCAAACACGTGGCCTACGGCCCTCAGGCTGCTTCATGCGGCCCGCAGGCACGTGAACTCGCATAATAATTTGGCCATCTTTGGGGCACCGACACCATCGCTTCTCTTCAACTGAATGAGCGTCCTCGCTTCTCTGTGCTGCAATACCAATACCAGAGGCCAGCAGCTGATGTCACTGCCATGCGCTGTCTTGGCTGTAAAAGAAGACTCTGTTCTCTGAGGGAGCGGAGGACACTTTAAGGAATTTTTTTAATGTGTAATGTGAAGAGTGGCACAAAGAGACCCAGGATAGAGGACATTACTACAGGATAGGCACCAGGATGGGGACATTGCTGCAATATGGGGACCAGGATGGTAGACATTACTACAGGATAGGGACATTACTGCAATATAGGGACCAGGATGGAAGACGTTACTACAGGATAGGGACCAGGATGGGGACATTGCTGCAATATGGGGACCAGGATGGAGGACATTACTACAAGATAGGCACCAGGATGGAGGACATTGCTACAGGATAGGCACCAGGATGGGGACATTGCTGCAATATGGGGACCAGGATGGTAGACATTACTACAGGATAGGGACATTACTGCAATATAGGGACCAGGATGGAAGACGTTACTACAGGATAGGGACCAGGATAGGGACATTACTGCAATATAGGGACCAGGATGGAAGACATTACTACAGGATAGGGACCAGGATGGGGACATTGCTGCAATATGGGGACCAGGATGGAGGACATTACTACAGGATAGGCACCAGGATGGAGGACATTGCTACAGGATAGGGACCAGGATGAGGACATTGCTGCAATATGGGCACCAGGATGGATGACATTACTACAGGATAGGGACATTACTGCAATATAGGGATCAGGATGGAGGACATTACTACAGGATAGGGACATTACTGCAATATAGGGATCAGGATGGAAGACATTACTACAGGATAGGGACCAGGATGAGGACATTGCTGCAATATGGGGACCAGGATGGAGGACATTACTACAGGATAGGGACCAGGATGAGGACATTGCTGCAATATGGGGACCAGGATGGAGGACATTACTGCAATATAGGGATCAGGATGGAGGACATTACTACAGGATAGGGACATTACTGCAATATAGGGATCAGGATGGAAGACATTACTACAGGATAGGGACCAGGATGAGGACATTGCTGCAATATGGGGACCAGGATGGAATACATTACTACAGGATAAGGACATTGCTGCAATATGGGGACCAGGATGGAATACATTACTACAGGATAGGGACATTACTGCAATATAGGGATCAGGATGGAGGACATTACTACAGGATAGGGACATTACTGCAATATAGGGATCAGGATGGAAGACATTACTACAGGATAGGGACCAGGATGGGGCCATTACTACAATATGGGGACCAGGATGGAATACATTACTACAGGATAGGGACCAGGATGAGGGACATTACTGCAATATGGGGACCAGGATGGAGGACATTACTACAGGATAGGGACATTACTGCAATATAGGGATCAGGATGGAAGACATTACTACAGGATAGGGACCAGGATGGGGCCATTACTACAATATGGGGACCAGGATGAGGGACATTACTACAATATGGGGACCAGGATGAGGGACATTACTGCAATATGGGGACCAGGATGGAGGACATTACTACAGTATGGGGACCAGGATGGAATACATTACTACAGGATAGGGACCAGGATGAGGGACATTACTGCAATATGGGGACCAGGATGGAATACATTACTACAGGATAGGGACATTACTACAATATAGGGATCAGGATGGAGGACATTACTACAGGATAGGGACATTACTGCAATATAGGGATCAGGATGGAAGGCATTACTACAGGATAGGGACCAGGATGGGGGCCATTACTACAATATGGGGACCAGGATGGAGGACATTACTACAGGATAGGGACCAGGATGAGGGACATTACTGCAATATGGGGACCAGGATGGGGCCATTACTACAATATGGGGACCAGGATGGAATACATTACTACAGGATAGGGACCAGGATGAGGGACATTACTGCAATATGGGGACCAGGATGGAATACATTACTACAGGATAGGGACATTACTGCAGTATAGGGATCAGGATGGAGGACATTACTACAGGATAGGGACACTACTGCAATATAGGGATCAGGATGGAAGACATTACTACAGGATAGGGACCAGGATGGGGGCCATTACTACAATATGGGGACCAGGATGGAGGACATTACTACAGGATAGGGACCAGGATGGGGACATTGCTGCAATATGGGGACCAGGATGGAGGACATTACTACAGGATAGGGACCAGGATGGGGACATTGCTGCAATATGGGGACCAGGATGGAGGACATTACTACAGGATAGATACATAGCTACAAGATGGGGGGACCAGGATGGGAGACATTACTATAAGATGTTCGCCAGAATTACTATATGGTGCGAATTGTAAAACAATATTATTGTATGAGGCCAATTGGGAAACAAATAAAGGAAAAAAAAGTTGTAAAAATGGAAAAAAAAAAAAAATTGAAACAGTGAAAACATTTTTTGCTACTAAAAATGCTGTTTTATGTACAAACTAAAGTAAGCATAAAATAGTGCACTGTTTGTTATTGCCGCATCCGTATTGACGCAAGCTATAAAGCTGTACTATACCCCATACAAGTAATGCCATTTAAAACAAATAAATAAGCCAAAAATATTTAAAAAAAAAAAAAAAGCTCAAAAGGTGCAAAGAATGTGGCCCGTCAAATTGAAATTTTGTCTACTTGCAGCCCATATACCCAGACAAGTTTGAGACCCCTGCTTTAAGGCTATGTTCACTTATCAGTAATTTACATCTGTATTTGTAAGTCAAAGCCAAAAGAGGGTCAAAAATGTAAAAGTAGTGCATGTATTTTCACTATACATTTTCTTTGTTCAACTCGTGTTTTTGGTTCACCAATCTAGATGTGAATTAGAAAAGTATGATCGTGGACTATTTGTCACTGTTTAACACCACGTTCTATAACGCTACGCTATTTATTTTGTACATTGCTGTAAAATAAAAATCTAAAATGAAAAGTCAGACTTGCTGGGTATTACAAAATGGTAATTACAAAATTTTTACACAAAGCTACAGAATAAGCGTAATGTGAATTATACTAAATAATATTTAAAAAAAAAAAAAAGTTACTATTTTTTCTTTATCAGTTTTACAAAAAAAATGGAATATAAAGTGATCACTTGTGAAAACTATAGCTTGCCCTCCTACAGCCCGCTCTATGGAAAAAGAGAAAAGGTATCAGAAAATGACCACCAAAAAAGTGTCTTAAGGGATTTTTTTTTCTAAAGTAGTGAAACATTTAAAGATATTTTTTTATATTGTCATTCTAGTATTGACTAGTGGATCGTACACACTATAATAAATATTAAACTGTGTAAGCTTAAAAAGTAACTTCTAGTATTGCCAATAAAACTTGAAAATAAATTTATATGTATGACATTATATGTATCAGAATGGTGACATAGAAAAATTAATCTATGCCTCCGGAAAAGATAGCTTTAAGAACAACGCAATGAGAAAACTAGGGGGAGTTCAGTTGTGTGCAACACTTTTCCTGATGATCTCACATCTTTCACCCCCTAACTCAAAGCTGTGACCCTCTAATTATTGCTATGACACAGATAATGGTTTGATAAATAGAATTTGCTTCATCATTTCAAATCTTGCCTTTGGTAAGGGTATAAAAGTGGAATAATGTGACAGGTTTGTAGCCTGAAACTGTAAAGATATTGCAAATTAATAAGACACCTAGTGTATTGCTTTTGCATTCTGATAATGGCACTGTCATATTGCTCTATTCTACATCTCTTTAGTGACCGTCCTGAATCATGTTTCGCAGACCCCTTGCTTCAGCAAGGGTTTGGCGCACAGGCGGGTGCCAATTTAGTATTTCTGCTGCACAACGCCATTTACTGATGAAGACTTTTTGCTTTTTTTTGTAGGGGTTGTGATAAACGCCTTTGGTCCAGGATTGATATGAGCCGCTGCAAGTCTCTCATGCCGCAGGCACTTAGTGGTATCATAAAAAGGCAGCCCGTACTGCTTGACCTTAGCTGGACAAATGTATCAAAGAAGCAGCTGACGTGGTTAGTGAACAGGCTACCAGGTAAGTGCTATTTTACTCCAGTAAATAGCCATCAAATAGTGATATTGTTAATTTTGCTTTAAACTGGTACTCTTATATAGTATGTGTCCTAAATGTCTGAAAGATGGGAGTCCCACCTCCTGGATTTACAGGCTGGGCATACGTTTAGAGGCTGTGGGCATTGCATTCACGTCTATAGGAGATGAACAGGTGAGCAGCAGACCTCTGTTCTCTCCATCCTGTGGGTGTTCCATAAATGACGTGACTAAGCCAATGAACCTGCATACATTTTTAATACAGTTTCTGCCCTGTACTTATATTCATGGTGTGGATTGAGTTGGGATTTTTATAATTTGCACTTGCTCCACTAAGTTTAAAAGGAGTTAAGGCCAAGTTGCTACAATGAGTATTTGGCGCATGTTTTGATTGCACAACAGTTACAATTCTAGACAAGTGGATGGGATTTATAGAAACCTCCTGCCCACTGTGCTGCTTTATGTTGCGGAAACTCGCCTGCGGTGCTTTTTTGTAAACTACGACATGTCAATTTCTCTTGCAGTAAATGTTTTATATGTGGATTTTCTTCATAGACTTGAATGAGATGAGGAAAATCTTCAGGTAAAAAATGCATTTGTGTTTTTAGTGGGTCTCCACCACCAAAATGTACTAAAACACGCGTAATCCGCAAGTGACTCTAGCAATAATTTTTTATCAAAGCCAAATACCACATAGTATCAAAAACAAAGCAGTTTTTTTTTTAAACATGACAAAAATAGCAGCTGAAAAAATGCTATAAAAAAAATCATAAGCTTATTTAGTTAATTTGTGCAGAAATGCTGCAGAGATTCCGCAACATCAAAAACTCATAAAAAAAAAAAAACTGATTGTGGCAAGGTTGTCTCAGAGGAGAAAGAGAGATCTCCCTTTGAAGAAAGTCTTAACTTAAAAACTTTTCTTTTGAATGTCTGACTCTGATCTGTATTCATTAACTGTTTTCTCCCAGCGGTGAAAGAACTTATCCTAGCTGGGTGCTCATGGTCTGCAGTCTCTGCTCTCAGTAGCTCCAGCTGTCCACTCCTGAGAACTCTGGATTTACGCTGGGGTGTGGGAATTAAAGACTCACAGATAAGAGACCTGCTCACTCCACCAACTGAGAAACCAGGTAACTGTGGGCCTTACAGCCCTTCAATCATTAGCCCTATTACCTGTTCATATGGTTAACAAAAATTCTGATTTCTTGGTGTCTGTAGGACATGACTCTCGAAGCAAGCTGCGTTTCTTAACGGATCTGCGTCTTTCTGGTCTGGACATCTCCGATGTCACACTTCGGCTTATCATACGATATTGCCCTCACCTATCTAAGCTTGATCTCAGCCACTGCCCTTTGTTGATTGATCAGTCTGTCAACCTTCTCACAGCCGTAGGCTCATCTACACGGGGTTCTCTCACGCACATCCACTTGGCTGGTAAGTTGTGATCCTGATTTATTTTTCCTGCTTTCGTCAGTCATTGTTGTACTATTTAACATTTGTAAAAAAAAAAAGTATAATTTTACAGATTTTTATCCCTTTACGTTTCTCTTTTGCTCCTTAAAGCACCACTGTAGCCCTTTTTTTTATTGCAGCGCTGGAGTGATGCTACTAATACAAATTCCCTGCCCTTAGTCTGATACTTACCAGCCGCTGTCGTCATCTTTTATCAGTGCTGCTCCAGTTGTCTTCTACAGGATGTGACCTGCCGGATAGCGCCAGTGTTTGCTGGGCGGACCAGAGGTCACAACTCAATTTAAGTCATTGAGAACCAGAAGGAGGACAGGGAGAGGCTCTCATAGACTTACATTGAGAGCTTGTGACCTCTGTCTTCTGGTCAGTCAGAAGTTGCAGTCACAAGATGGCGGCAGGGGAAATAGCTCAAGACGGCGGCTGATAAGTATAATACTAGGGTTAGGGAATGTAGATTAGTAGCACCTCTCCAGCGCTGAAATTAAACTCTGAAGTGATGCATAAAAGAAAAAAAAAATTAAGGTCTTTCCTCAATTGCAGCTATTAACAATGATTACCATAGTTATGTATTTAATTTGTGTAGGAGAAAGTAAGTGTAGTAAAACTTTTGTCTCCTGTCGGACAGTGGTCCCGAACCTTTTTTTTTTTACCTTGAGAGCCACATTGCACTCTGAGAGATGGTTGCGAGCCATAATCTGCGCAAATTAATATAGAAACCATATAGCGACTAATAACGGATAACTAGTTGTTAAAGGGATATAACTGGTTGTTAGTGGATTATTCTAGTTATTGTGGGTCAGAGGTCGAGTAACTACGATTCTTTGTTATGCTATATTAATGTAGCCATTGTAAAACTTGTGCCAGTCATGTATATAATTTAGAAATTGACAGCGCCCTCTAACATCGTGCATCCGTCGTACTGAGAACCCAGTTACCATGAGGAAATTTTATTCCTCCCAGCAGCCTTGGGCTTTCAGTCATAGGGGTGCAGCTTCAGTCACTGCTCAGTACATAGAGTGTAGCAGCTGTAAACAGGTCCCAACACTGACTGACAGCCGGCTCCACAGTGCATCAGTGCAGAGCCAGCTGTCAGTCAGTGTAGGGGTGTGGTTACAGCCGCCCCTCACTATGTACTGAGCGCTCACTGAAGTCACGCCTCTAATAAAAAGTTAATTTGTTTGGGGCAGCGGCTCCTTTAGTGTGGTGGCCACACAGCGTTAGAATGCTATTAACCTGCATATTAGCGTTTTTCCACATGACATGTTCTCTTTAAGGCTGAATTAAAACACCCTTATATCACGGTTCCAACACTGACCATGATTTTTCAGACTGACCTCTGGATATGTGGCCTGAACTCTACAGCCTCATAGGCTAATATGAAACTGTTAAGTTCGGGAGAAGAGACCCACAGTCTGTCACTAAATCGTAGTTTCAGACCGTGATATATGAATGTGTGAATAAGGCCTTAGGCCTATTTCAGCCATCCATGGTTTACAGACCGAGCATGGGCCGTGATGCACAGAGTAACTCTGGGGCTCCCGAACTCCACAATTTCCAAGGGATATACTTTGCTCTCAACTATGAAAGATAAGAAAGAGAGACACTTACTGCGACTGCGGCGTGGCCATTTTTATTTTACACTAAGTCATGACCCTAACCTCACCCTCCTCTACATGCACCAACACTGAAATATTGCTCCTAGTTGAGCCAGTTAGTGTTCTCACACAGTATGGTACCATTTTCATGATCTCCACAATAAAACCCCCCACCCCCACCCCAGACTCCTCAATTTCCTTGACTTCCGACTCCACAGCACGGCCTCACTACTGAGCGTGTACATAAAGTGCAGCACAGATTCATCTCACCTAAAAGCCGAGATCCTTAGATCAGAAACAGAACAGACATTCATAGGACATTTCATAACTTTCCCAAATTCTTAGGAAAACATTTACAGCATATACTGCATTGCACTTAAGAACCCAATTTAATATATATTTTAGGAGTCTGATTCGGTCTATTTTATACTGACTCCACCAAAATGGACATGAACTCCACAGCCCTGGATGTAACGTCAACAGTTCAAGACACCACTCTAGTCAGCCAGTCACTGAGCTCCGCGTCATGTGCCATCACCCTCTACACCGCCACTGAGCTCAGCGTCATATGCCACTACCCTCTACACCGCCACTGAGCTCAGCATCATGTGCCATCACCCTCTACACCACCACTGAGCTCAGCGTCATGTGCCATTACCCTCTACTCCACCACTGAGCTCAACGTCATGTGCCATCACCCTCTACACCACCACTGAGCTCAGCGTCATGTGCCATTACCCTCTACACCAGGGTTCCCCAACTCCAGTCCTCAAGGCCCACCAACAGGTCATGTTTTCAGGATTTCCTTACTATTGCTCAGGTGATAACTGCATCACCTGCACAGGTAATAATTACACCACCTGTACAATACTAAGGAAATCCTGAAAACATGACCTGTTGGTGGGCCTTGAGGACCGGAGTTGGGGAACCCTGCTCTACACCACCACTGAGCTCAGCATCATGTGCCATTACCCTCTACACCACCACTGAGCTCAGCATCATGTGCCATTACCCTCTACACCACCACTGAGCTCAGCGTCATGTGCCATCACCCTCTACTCCACCACTGAGCTCAGCGTCATGTGCCATCACCCTCTACACCACCACTGAGCTCAGCGTCATGTGCCATCACCCTCTACTCCACCACTGAGCTCAACGTCATGTGCCATCACCCTCTACACCACCACTGAGCTCAGCGTCATGTGCCATTACCCTCTACACCACCACTGAGCTCAGCATCATGTGCCATTACCCTCTACACCACCACTGAGCTCAGCGTCATGTGCCATTACCCTCTACTCCACCACTGAGCTCAACGTCATGTGCCATCACCCTCTACACCACCACTGAGCTCAGCGTCATGTGCCATTACCCTCTACACCACCACTGAGCTCAGCATCATGTGCCATTACCCTCTACACCACCACTGAGCTCAGCGTCATGTGCCATCACCCTCTACTCCACCACTTAGCTCAGCGTCATGTGCCCTTACCCTCTACTCCACCACTGAGCTCAGCGTCATGTGCCATCACCCTCTACACCACCACTGAGCTCAGCGTCATGTGCCATCACCCTCTACTCCACCACTGAGCTCAGCGTCATGTGCCATCACCCTCTACTCCACCACTGAGCTCAACGTCATGTGCCATCACCCTCTACACCACCACTGAGCTCAGCGTCATGTGCCATTACCCTCTACACCACCACTGAGCTCAGCGTCATGTGCCATTACCCTCTACACCACCACTGAGCTCAGCGTCATGTGCCCTTACCCTCTACACCACCGCTGAGCTCAGCGTCATGTGCCATCACCCTCTACTCCACCACTGAGCTCGGCGTCATGTGCCATCACCCTCTACTCCACCACTGAGCTCGGCGTCATGTGCCATTACCCTCTACACCACCACTGAGCTCAGCGTCATGTGCCATTACCCTCTACACCACCACTGAGCTCAGCGTCATGTGCCCTTACCCTCTACACCACCGCTGAGCTCAGCGTCATGTGCCATCACCCTCTACTCCACCACTGAGCTCGGCGTCATGTGCCATCACCCTCTACTCCACCACTGAGCTCGGCGTCATTTGCCATCACCCTCTACACCACCACTGAGCTCAGCGTCATGTGCCATCACCCTCTACACCACCACTGAGCTCAGCGTCATGTGCCATCACCCTCTACTCCACCACTGAGCTCAGCGTCATGTGCCATTACCCTCTACACCACCACTGAGCTCAGCGTCATGTTCCGTCACCCTCTACACCTCCACTGAGCTCAGCGTCATGTGCCATCACCCTCTACACCACCACTGAGCTCAGCGTTATGTGCCATCACCCTCTACTCCACCACTGAGCTCAGCGTCATGTGCCATTACCCTCTACACCACCACTGAGCTCAGCGTTATGTGCCATCACCCTCTACACCACCACTGAGCTCAGCGTCATGTGCCATTACCCTCTACACCACCACTGAGCTCAGCGTCATGTGCCATTACCCTCTACACCACCACTGAGCTCAGCGTCATTGCCATTACCCTCTACACCACCACTGAGCTCAGCGTCATGTTCCGTCACCCTCTACACCTCCACTGAGCTCAGCGTCATGTTCCATCACCCTCTACACCACCACTGAGCTCAGCGTCATGTTCCATCACCCTCTACACCACCACTGAGCTCAGCGACTAGCTGACTAGAGCGGTGGCATGTTGTCGTGATGTTACTGGTCTAGTCACCACACCGGGACTGCAGCAGCATCGGGAAGCTAGTGCTGGATCCTGCTGGTGTGGGGATGACTTTATTTTATGTACTTTTTCTCTTTGTGGACAGCTTTACTGAAAGTGGACATTCCCTTTCATATCATGGAGCTTAGGGCTATTCAGCATGGCTACCTGTGCTGTTTATCTGAGTGAGCAGAAGGGAGCCATAAATCCCTCCGCTGTCCCTCTGATTAGCAGCTCTGCATGCACAGATATAGATGTTCAGATAGAGGACTGTGTATATACCTCCTGTATCAGAAGTGATAGAGGAGTGGGGGGAATTCTGTGCTGTGTCCATTGCTTATAAAGTGACTGCTAGTAACAGCCCTGCACAGGCAGTGAGACTTCTCATCAGCAGCATTAGACATGGACAAAGAGCAGCCTATTACTGCTGAGAGTCTGTGTTTGTACAGGCTGCTACTATTACTCACTAGATAGCCTTGGAGACAGCCTGTGTAAAGTGTCTGCTCTCTACTAACTGATGAGCCACTCCTATCTCTGTCCTGCAATGCTGAGTGCACCAGACCAATCAGGGGGCGGGCAGCCTTAACCTCTTCATGGCTCATCAGTCTCTTCCTGGGCTTCGTCCTGCTCCTGGCTGTTTGCTTTAGGCTATGTTCACACGTTGCGTTTTTGCAACTTTTTTTCTCTTATTGCTTCATTGGGGAACACAGGAAACCATGGGTTTATACTGCTGCCACTAGGAGGTTGACACTATGCAAAAAAACTTGGCTCCTCCCAGCAGTATTTACCCACCAACTGGCACAAAGCTAATCAGTTTTAGCCTAGTGTCAACTCTCAGCCACATTTGTACCTTAGGTTTTGTTTTTTTATTAATGATTTTTCTTTTAAAGATACTGATTGTGATTCTGGGCGATGGAGTGGTTGTCACTCCGATCTCCCCCCTAGAGACCGGGACCACGGAGTGGGACTGTTCACCACTGTATCCTCTCGTGTCTGTCAGGCAGGACCATATGCCCCTAACACATCAAGAGTGTTTGGGGCATCCGCAGTGAGGAATATGCGGACTGGTCCTCGCCACTGCACCCCGGCACTCTCGCCTTCTAGAGCCAGTCCTCCAGGGTGAGAAGATGGACCCGTCACCTGTCAGCTGCCTGAAGTTCGGTGCTTAGGTCCTCGATGTCAGCCATCCGAAGGTCAGTGTCCAGGTCCTTGTGATGTCCGTTTTCCATCATCAGTCTGTGAACAGACATCCGGTATCTTCAGGACAGGTAACCATGGCAGTGAGGGGGGGGCTCCTTTTTTTAAAAACAAAAAAACAAAAAGCAAAACCTATAATAATAATAATGCTTCATCTTCACTCGGGGTAGTTAGAAGAAAGTTCATTCCATCCACCGGGTTAAAATCCCTCTCTGTTATGTGCCCTGAGGCGAATTCCACGCCACTCCCCTTCATCCCCCTGCGACCTCAGAATATAAATCTAGTCCTCTGCTCCGGCAAGGGCCTTTTCTAGAGCCGGGATATGCCCCCAGCCAAACGCGTACGCCGGCACTTCACTTAGGCCATGCCCAGTGCCTCCGGCCAATCAGAGAGCTCCTTTCTCTCCCAGCCAGGAGAAAACTGCGTGCCTTCTCCTCACTCCGCCTCCCTACTGGCTTCAGCGAGCGGGAACTCTGCACGTGTTTTTCAGGCCTCCTCCCTGCACGGCGTCATCTTCCACTCTGGACCCGATCACCGCACCAGCTCTCCAGGGTCACAGTAAGCTCTGCCACTGGGAGGGCAACTCATGTCTCACAGCACTAGCACACCGTGGCACTTCTGTCTTTCTCTTTGCATTTATACCTAACCCGAGGAATCCTCACTCCCAACCCCGTTTATTTCACTTTGCATGTTCTTCTTGTAATAAAAAGTTCTCCTCTGGTCAGACCTCGTCCCTCTGCCCTACCTGCAATCCATCCAATATGCCTTCCCCCATCAGGAGCCCCCCTCCCCAATGCCCGCAGCGAGAGTGCATCACCCCATGAGTGGGCTACATCTCTCTCCCAGTCAGTAGCTGACCTAACCAAAGTATCTCACGCTTTTGGTCTTGGTATTAGAACGGCAACCCAACCCAGTCACCGGGCCCCTTTAACTTCCCCAGGCGTTTCGGATCCCTCGGTCTCCTAAATCCATAAGGGTAAGCCTCACAGAAGCGCCAGTAGTTATAAAAAGCATGCCCGTACCATCTCATCCTCTAGCTCCCCATCTCCATCTCCGTCCTCCAGGATTCCAGCTCTTTCCCTCTCTCCTCATTCCAGTGACTCTGGAATCAGATTCCCATTCCGAGTCAGATTCTGACCTAGAACAGTTTTCCAAGCTAAGGGACATGGTGGACAGTCTGATTATGACCATCAACCAGACACTTAGCATTAAGGATACAGAGACCTCTCCCTCGGAGCAGACCATCTCCTTCAGGAAGACGAAGCGTCCTCCTCGAAGCTTCTCCAACCATGACAAATTCAACAGAATCTTCACTAACGAATGGAAGCATCCAGTCAAATTTTCCAGAGGGAAAAACGCATGAACATCCTGTGTCCTTTTGTGGTGGATCTGCTTCAGAAATGGGCAGAGTCTCCTTCGGTGGACCCTCCAGTCTCCCATCTTTCCACTAACACTATTCTCCCTCTCTCTGACGAATCTTCCTTAAAGGAGCCTTCCGACAGACAGATTGAAACTCTAGCCAAATCAGCCTTTGAAGCCACAGGCTCTGCTCTTTGCCCGTCATTCTCCGCTACGTGGGTAGCCAAATCAATTATGGCCTGAGCAAAATGCCTCCACCAGGGCATCCTTTCGGACGCTCCCCCCTCCGAACTGGCAGATCAAATCAGTCATGCAGGGAAGTACTTTCACTCAGCTTCTCTTGATGCCGCCTTCTCAGCACAAGCAGCCGGCAACAGAATTGCCATCTGAAGGGTTTTATGGCTCAAAGCTTGGAACGCCTGTTCTGCATCCAAAAAATCACTTACTGGCCTTCCTTTCCTGGGCTCTCGTCTCTTCAGCGAAGAATTCGATAAAATAATCTCGAATGCCACAGGGGGTAAGAGTACTTCTCTTCCCCAACAGCTGTCTCTGTGTCCACACCCTAGACCTCAATCCTCTCAGTTCCGTCCCTTTCGAAGGTTTCAAGCACACAACAGCAACAGACAGGACAAGTCTGCAGTCAAAATCAGAAGAAAAGACCTTCTTTCAAACCAGCTGGCGCCCTAAATCCCACAAGCGCCGGTCTACAAGAACCGGTTCCAACAGATTCTCCTCAACATGACGGGTCACTCCCACCTGGGAAGCCTCCCAGGGTGGACGGATGTCTTCTTCATTTCCGGAACGAGTGGCTCTCAGTAATCGACGATGCCTGGGTCAAGGACGTCGTATCCTACGGCTACAAAATAGAATTTTCCACTCGTCCTCATTTTCATTTTTTCCAGTCCTGCCCACCAAAGAATGCTTCCCTCGTTCTCGGGTTTTTCAGGGCCATCGACCCGCTTTCCAAGGCAGGCGTAATCGTTCCCGTTCCTTTGTCAGAACGCTATTCAAACCTGTTTGAGATCCAGAATGGGACGAACCGATCCTTCTTTGGAACCACAAATTATTGAACAAACATGTATGTCTGCGTCACTTCAGAATGGAATCCCTTCGGTCAGTGATTGCCTCCATGGAACCCGGGGAATTCCTTTCCTCCATGGACATTCAGAATGCCTATCTGCGCATACCCATTTTTCATCCACATCAGAGATTGCTTCGCAATCCAGAAATCTTACTTCCAGTTCACAGCACTTTCCATCAATCTCAGCCGTACATATCCCAGGACTGGACAATTGGGCCGCAGACTTTCTCAGCCGAGAAGGCCTTGCCTCCGGAGAGTGGTCACTGAACCAGTCTCAGATGGGGGACCCCAGACGTCGACCTCATGGCGTCCAGACTGAACCACAGATCCCGTGACCCGCTAGCAATCGAGTCGGATGTGCTAGTAATTCCCTGGGCACAGTTCTCCCTACCATACGTGTTTTCACCTCTACCGCTGATTCCCAGGGTAGTCAAAAAGATCAAAGCGGAGGGAGTTCTTGTCATACTCATCGCTCTGGACTGGCCCAGAAGACCCTGGTATGCAGAGACAAAACCTTTTGTCGCAAGGGCCCCTCTTCCACCAGAATTATCAGTCTCTCAATTCAACGGCATGGCTTTTGAGGCCGCGGTTCCGAAGGCTGCTGGTTTCTCTGATCAGGTTGTTCAGACATGATCAAGGCAAGGAGACCGTCTTCTTCTCGCATCTACCACTGTCTCTAAAGCCTTTTCCCGCTGGTGCGACGCTAACCGGACCCCTACAATAGTTTTTCATCTACCATCAATTTTGTCCTTTTTACAGTTGGGTCTGGAATCCGGACGGTCTCTTAGTTCTATTGAGTGACAAGTGTCTGCTCTTTCGATTCTCTTTAAAAGGAGACAAGTCCAGACCTTCATTCCATTTCTCCCTATCGAGTAGAGCCCTGGGATCTCAACGTCCTCCAGGAACCCCCATTTGAACCACTGCGCGAAGTCTCTTCTACATTTCTTTCTTGGAAAGTTGCCCTTCTAGTTGCCATTACCTCTATTAGGCGAGTCTCCGAGCTGGCAGCTCTCTCTTCGTTCTCCTTACCTGGTCTTCCACCAGGACAAGGTACAAGTACTTCTCACTAAATTAGAATATCATCAAAAAGTTAATTTATTTCAGTTCTTCAATATAAAAAGTGAAACGCATATATTATGTAGAGTCATTACAAGCAGAGTGATCTATTTCAAGTGTTTCTGTTAATGTTGATGATTATGGCTTACAGCCAATGAAAACACAAAAGTCATTATCTCAGTAAATTAGAATACTTTATAACAGCTTGAAAAATGTTTTTAAAATCCGAAATGTATGTTCAGTAAATTCATTCAGTACTTGGTCAGGGCTCCTTTTCCGTCAATTACTGCATCAATGTGGCGCTGCATGGAGGCAATCAGCCTGTGGCTCTGCTGAGGTGTTATGGAAGCCCAGGTTGCTTTGATAGCAGCCTTCAGCTCGTTTGCATTGTTGGGTCTGGTGTCTCTCATCTTCCTCTTGACAACACGCCATAGATTCTCTATGGGGGTAAGGTCAGACGATTTTGCTGGCGAATCAAGCACAGTGATACTGTTGTTTTTAAACCAGGTACTGGTACTTTTGGCAGTGTGGATAGGTGCCAAGTCCTGCTCGAGAATGAAATTTCCATCTCCAAAAGCTTATCGGCAGAGGGAAGCATGAAGTGCTCTAAAATTTCTTGGTAGATGGCTGCGCTGACTTTGGTCTTGATAAAACACAGTGGACCTCCACCAGCAGATGACATGGCTCCCCAAACCATCACTAATTGTGGAAACTTCACACTAGACCTCAAGCAGCTTGGATTGTGTGCCTCTCCACTCTTCCTCCAGACCCTGGGACCTTGATTTCCAAATGAAATGCAAAATTTACTTTCATCTGAAAACAACACCTTGGACCACTGAGCATCAGTCCAGGTCTTTTTCTCCTTCGCCCAGGTGAGACGCTTCTGCTGTTGTCTATTGGTCATGAGTGGCTTGACACAAGGATTGCGACACTTGTAGCCCATGTCCTGGATACGTCTGTGTGTGGTGGCTCTTGAAGCAATGACTCCAGCAGCAGTCCACTGCTTGTGAATCTCCTCCAAATTTTTGAATGGCCTTTTCTTAACAATCCTTTCAAGGCTGCGGTTATCCCGGTTACTTGTGCACCTTTTCCTACCACACTTTTTCCTTCCACTCAACTTTCCATTAATATGCTTGCATACAGCACTCTGTGAACAGCTATCCTCTTTAGCAATGACCTTTTGTGGCTTACCCTCCTTGCGGAGTGTGTCGATGACTGCCTTCTGGACATCTGTTAAGTCAACAGTCTTCCCCATGATTGTGAAGCCTACTGAAAAAGACCAAAGGACCTTTTTAAATGCTTAGGAATAGTGATGAGCGAGCATGCTCGCCACTGCTCGGTACTCGCCCGAGCATCTCAGTACTCGAGATGCTCGGAGCTCGCCGAGTACTTTTGAGATGCTCGGGTCCCTGTCCTGCATGTCTGGCACTATTTAGAGCACGAATCATGTAGGGATTTTCTGCCACTCACTGTAATGCCACAGCCATGGTGGTTGTGGCATTACAATGATTGCCCAAATCGATGGGAACAGTGCTCACAGTGAAACATGAAAAGCCGGCAATTCATCAGCGGCATACACCGGTACCCGACAATTTAGAACAGAAAGAATAGAGCATCACACATAGATTAGATAGATAGAAACATGTCAGTCACATATATAATAAGTACAGTGACAGTGTTGGTTACTGTACTTGTCATTTAGTGTTAAAATAAAGGATTTATTTAAAAATATAATAGTGTTTTCATGCACCGTCTCTTTAAAAAAGCCGGCCGGCAATTCAGCATCTGTACCCGACAACTTAGAATAGAAGGAATAGAGAATCATACATAGATTAGATAGATAGAAACATGTCAGTCACATATATATGAAGTACAGTGACAGTGTTGATTACTGTACTTGTCATTTAGTGTTAAAATAAAGGATTTATAAAAAAAAAAATTGGCGTGGGGTTCCCCGTAATTTTAGTCTCTAGCGGAGGTTAAGCAGACGGGTGGGGCAGATGTTTGAAGCCTGGGAAGGGGTAATACCCACGGAGCTTCCCAGGCTACTAATATCAGCCCCCAGCTGAATACCTAGCCCTTACTAGCTATTAAAATGGGGGACCCCAAAAAAATGACGTGGGGTCCCCCTTATTTTAATAGCTAGCAAAGGCTAGGCAGACAGCTGGGGGCTGATATTAATAGCCCAGGAAGGGTGCCATGAATATTGGCCCCCTCCCAGGCTAGAAACACCAGCCGTCAGCCGCCCCAGAAATGGCGCATCCATAGGATGTGCCAATTCTGGCACTTAGCATCGCTCTTCCCACTGCCCTGTAGCGGTGGCAGTGGGGTAATAGGGCTGGGGTTGATGTCAGCTTATAATTCCAGCTGACATCAAGCCCATGTTAGTAACCCTACTTACCGTATCGCCCATACCAGCTGAAGCCAACGATCTCATGCAATAAAAATAAAATAATAAACCAACCTCATCCTTACCTTTCCATGGTTCCCAGGACAGCTTCAGCTCTGCTACATTGACATGACAGGCAGGAGCGCAGCAGAACGCTGCCATCCAGCTTGCCATGCCGCAGACACTGAGAAGCTCCTCAGTGAAGCACCTCAGTGTCTGGCTGTGCCGGCAAATGACGTCACCGCTTGAGCAGGAGAATTCTCCCACGCTGGGATGGCATTGAGATAATAGGCTGGATCGCAGCAGAGGTCTGCCATCCAGCTTGTCATCCTTCAGAGACACTGCAGAGCGCAGGCATGCTTGTGCTCTGCAGTGTCTCTGAAGGATGACAAGCTGGATGGCGGCGCTCTGCTGCGATCCAGCGCTTCAGAGACACTGCAGGTAGCGCTTCAGAGACCCTGCAGAGCGCAAGCATGCCTGCACTCTGCAGTGTCTCTGAAGGATGACAAGCTGGATGGCGGCGCTCTGCTGCGATCCAGCGCTTCAGAGACACTGCAGGTAGCGCTTCAGAGACCCTGCAGAGCGCAAGCATGCCTGCGCTCTGCAGTGTCTCTGAAGGATGACAAGCTGGATGGCGGCGCTCTGCTGCGATCCAGCGCTTCAGAGACATCCTATGGATGCGCCATTTCTGGGGCGGCTGACGGCTGGTGTTTCTAGCCTGGGAGGGGGCCAATATTCATGGCAAACTTCATGGGCTATTAATATCAGCCCCCAGCTGTCTGCCTAGCCTTTGCTAGCTATTAAAATAAGGGGGACACCACGGCATTTTTTTTTGGGGTCCCCCATTTTAATAGCTAGTAAAGGCTAGGTATTCAGCTGGGGGCTGATATTAGTAGCCTGGGAAGCTCCGTGGTTATTACCCCCTTCCCAGGCTTCAAACATCTGCCCCAGCCGTCTGCTTAACCTCCGCTAGAGACTAAAATTACGTGGACCACCACGCCAATTTTTTTTTAATAAATCCTTTATTTTAACACTAATTGACAAGTACAGTAACCAACACGGTCACTGTACTTAGAGACATGTCCGTCACATATATAATATCTATCTAATCTCAGTGTGATGCTCTATTCTTTCTGTTCTAAATTGTCGGTAGCGGTGTATACCGATGCTGAATTGCTGGCTTTTTTAAAGAGACGGGTGCATGAAAATTGGAGGGCACTAGTGTGTTCCAAGTGCCCTGCTATGTTTTTCATGCACCCTCCTATATACCCTGTCTATATATTCTGCCTGCCTGATGTTTAATTGAGCACTGTTCCCATCAATTTGGGCAATTTTTGACCTTCTGCAGACCGCCGGGGGGGGGGGGGGGGACCGCCAGAAAAATGCTCGAGTTTCCCATAGACTTATATTGGGCTCGTTGATCGGGTCGAGCACCCGAGTATTCCAATGTGCTCGACCCGAGCTTCGAGCACCCGAGCATTTTAGTGCGCGTTCATCACTACTTAGGAAGCATTTGCAGGTGTTTGTTTTTGTTAATTATTCTAATTTACTGAGATAATGACTTTTGTGTTTTCATTGGCTGTAATCCATAATCATCAACATTAACAGAAATAAACACTTGAAATAGATCACTCTGTGTGTAATGACTCTGTATAATATAGGAGTTTCACTTTTTGTATTGGAGAACTGAAATAAATTAACTTTTTGATGATATTCTAATTTAGTGAGAAGCACTTGTAGTTCTACGGCCGATTCCATCCTTTTTCTCCTAAGGTAGTTTCCAACTTTCATCTTAATGAGGATATTGTGCTTTCTTCCTTTTTGTCCAGCTCCCTCTCATTCCCGCGGAGCGATCACTAAACAAAATGGATCTGGTAAAAGCCCTTAGTCTTTACCTTTCCAGGTCGCCGTCTCTGTTCATAATTCCCGAGGGTCCACGAAAGGGTCTTCCTGCCTCCAGGTCAACTATCTCCCGCTGGGTCCTTTCGGCCATTCTGGAAGCTTACCTACTCAAGGACAGAACGCGTCCACAGGGTTACCACATAGCAGTGGGGGCCCCCTGGGCGGTCCAACACCAGGCGTCAGCCTTGCAGCTTTGTAAAGCTGCTACATGGTCATCCATTCATTCCTTCCCCAAGTTCTACAGGGTTCAAACCTATGCCTCTTTGGATACAAACCTTGGTAGAAAGGTTCTGCAGGCTGCAGAGGCCAGAGCTCTGACTTGAGGGTATCTCTTCTTTTCCACCCTTGGGACTGCTTTTGGACGTCCCATGGTTTCCTGTGTCCCCCAATGAAGCGATGAGAGAAAAGTAGATCTTGGGTACCTACCGTAAAATCTCATTCTCTGAGTTTTCATTGGGGGACACAGCACCCGCCCTTGTTTACTATTGTATTGAGTTTTGTTACAGTTTGTTATACTGTGTGATATCCATGTTGCTTTTCTTTGTGCCAGTTGGTGGGTATATACTGCTGGGAGGAGCTAAGTATTTTTGCATAGTGTCAACCTCCTAGTGGCAGCAGCATACACCCATGGTTTCCTGTGTCCCCCAATGAAGACTCCGAGAAAGAGATTTTACGGTAAGTATCCAAAATGTACTTTTATCAGAAATCTCATGCACACACATTTTTTTTTCCTGACTGATTTGGCAAACAACTGTGTTTTTGCAAAATGCAGCATGTCACTTTTTTCAGCGCTTTTCACCCATAGAAAGCAATGAGTATTTGCAAAAAACGCAGCAAAAAAACGCAGGTATCAGGTTTGCTGCGTTTTTGGTGCAAAAACCTGAGGAAGTTGAATTATGTTCTTTTTTTTTTTTTCATGCACTAAACTTTCAGTATGGACAAGATACAAGTGTACCCTGACAAAAATGCAGCAAAATCTCAGCAAAACCATGCAAAAATACAACTTGTGAACATAGCTTTACACTGCACTAACACCCAGATGAAGCAGAAAGCCGCAAGCCACATGTGGCTCGCAAGTTACAGGTTGGTGATCCCTGGACTAAGGCATCGTAATTTATGCCTATGCCACAAATGCCAGTCTTGACTTAATATTACTGTTAGGGTTTGGTGACAGCTACCACTGCCTCTCCATTATTAGTATCACTGCATCTTTATGGTGTTCACAGTCCTGAGTTCTGGCTTCTTGTAAAGCATTGAAGACGTTCTCAAACACTACTAAAGAATCCAGCGAATTTTGACTTGATCTTTTTCTTTCATTTGTTGTGCATTGTAATAACTAGCTATGCTCTTCACAGACACTATCTAAAACCTTCTGCTCTGGCAGTCACAATGCCAGAGATGGTTTACAGTGGGGTGACAAATTGCCATTTATTAGTGTCTCAGTGGTTAAATGGGCCAAAATCAGCGTTTTGTCCAATGCTAGCCTTTGCTGCTGAGTTGTTGGTCACAAACACAAGGACCAACGTGTGCAATCCAGCCTTTCCTCCACCTGCTGTACACTTATGGCTGTATGTGGACAACGAGTTATGGCAGGAACTGTAATATTGAGCGGAATGAAGCTTTAATTCTAGTAGTGCTGTGCTAGCTGAAACATTCATAGCATAAAGCATCTGCCCTATTGTGTGATAGTCCTGCCAGCGTCTACAATATAACGCTGCAAGCGTCCCTCTGTCTGAAGCCTTTATAGACTGCGCATGCTCGACACGCAGTCTGGCTCCAGACAGAAGAACGCATGGAGCCGTTACAGGTAAGAGGAGTGAATGGCGCCGGAGATCGCGGTATGCGTAGACACTGAACGCATACTGCGAGCTCCCGCACCATACTTACCTGACCGGGAGGAGCGCTGCCGCGGCTCTTCTCTTTTCACCAGAGACCAGGGCAGGAGTGAAGGAGTCGGCGCATGCGCATAGCTCTATCCGGTGCCATTTTACTGAAGACACATTTGCAGTGTGTCTTCAGCAAAATGGCGCAGGACAGCGTGGTATGGGCACGCGCATACTCCAGCGCCACACTCCTCCCCCGGCCTCTGGCAGAACAGGACGCCGCAGCGCTTGAGCACAAAAAGGTGAGTATAAGAGTTTGTTGGGTTTTTTTGTATGTGTTCAGCGGGAAAGGGATGAACGGTGCCATACATACCAGGATTGGGGGATGAGGGGGCCACACATATCAGGATTGGGGGACGAGGGGTGCCATGCACACCAGGATTGGGGGACGAGGGGTGCCATGCACACCAGGATTGGGGTACGAGGGGGTGCCATGCACACCAGGATTGGGGTACGAGGGGGTGCCATGCACACCAGGATTGGGGGACGAGGGGGTGTCATGCACTCCAGGATTGGGGGACGAGGGGGTGTCATGCACACCAGGATGAGGGGGACGAGGGGGTGTCATGCACACCAGGATGAGGGGGATGAGGGGTGCCATGCACACCAGGATGAGGGGGACGAGGGGTGCCATGCACACCAGGATGAGGGGGACGAGGGGTGCCATGCACACCAGGATGAGGGGGACGAGGGGTGCCATGCACACCAGGATGAGGGGGACGAGGGGTGCCATGCACACCAGGATGAGGGGGACGAGGGGTGCCATGCACACCAGGATGAGGGGTACAATACATACCAGGATTGGGGGATGAGGGGTGCCATTCACATCAGGATCAGGATGAGGGGTACCATGCATACCAGGATAGGGATGAAGGGTACCATGCATACCAGGATAGGGATGAGGGCAGCACAAATACCAGCATGGGAGACCATAATACCAATAAAAATGCTGGCCACCCGGGCGTTGAACAGGCTCAATAGCTAGTACGGCTTATAGTCAGATTTGAATTTTTGGCTCTGGATTATTGCAAACTCTTCAAAAACATGTCTGGATAGGTTAACTGTTTTTCTTATATGCGATATTTAAACTAGTTATGCCTCATTCTTGGGGTCTAGTGGATTGTCAGCTGCAGGTATTTTTCTGTACAACTAAGTGTCCAGGAGCGTGGTGGTCTTCTCCTCAGAACCAGTAGAGGTCAGACCACCACCAGTCATTAAATGCTAGCTGTACGCTGTTACTTTAAAGAAAAGAGTGGGAATACCCCATTATATTCTAATTGTGGCAATTGTTTAAGTTCCAAAACCTTAGACCTTGGTGTCATAGAAAACTTAAAAGGGTTTGTCCCCTTTCAATTAATCTTCCTACCCAGGTACAGTTTTGGTTTAAAGGAAAAAAAAATCGTTCTGTAGTCTGTCTCCATGTCCACCGGCAAGTCTCTGCTGCTACTGGCATTAGCCGTTGACACTGCAGTGCAGTCAGTGAGCTCTGCCAGTGTAGATGGAGTGCCCTTTTCTAAGAGGCGCTGAGCTCACGTGATGTCCGTGCCACAGCGGAGACATGCCTGTGCATCCAAAGATGGTTTTCCTTTTTTTAAACCAATCCAATCTGATTAGCTTAAATGATATGAAACTAGCTGCTTATTAGGAGCGCAGACCTGGTTTCTAAGTCAGGGAGCAGTATGAAAAGTTTTCCTTACTCCTATTGTATGTGTGTACGGAGTGGGAATGTAGAAAGAGAAGTCACACATTTATGAATCTCTTTATCCCATTTTGTTCCGGACTATATGAGAACTAGACTTGCAAAAGCTAGTGCAAATAACGTATAGAGTGTTCTTAAAAGCTAGACTACCATAGCACAAGCTGTGTGCTTTTTAGCATGTAACAGTTACCTAATCCTCTGTATACATTTTTTTTCTTCCCAGGTTGTAAAGGAGTAACTGATGAGTCCTTGTTGTACTTGAGGCGAGCCCCCAATCTGGCACTTATTGATCTTCGAGGCTGCAAACAAGTGACACGGGGAGCATGTGAGGGTTTCATCTCAGACCTGTCTGTGAGCACCTTGTACTGTATGTCAGATGACAAGCTTATCCAAAGGATCAGCTAGGATGGGGTGCGTGCTGGAGGTTTGGTGCAGGGGGATGCTATTGTGTTGGAGGATGCACACCGTCAATCACCACCTCCTCATCGGTCTCTCCAGCTCCCTGGCCTCCCTCTCATTCCGACTGAAACAAGGAGCAATAATTGGCGATTTAACATCCCGCCCTCATATGCCTGTGGTGAGGCAATCACATGGTGCAAAGACGTGGGCTATATCTGAAACGGGTATCTAAACAGCTGTGGCAGCCTTGATGGGGTCAGTCACTTCTAGGGCTGAAATCAAGACCTTTAGGACTGGATCTCCATTGTCATAGAATAAAGGAAGACTTTGTATTTTTTTATTTGATTGTTTTTTCTGTTTGTTTTTTTTTGTTTTTTTCTCCTTAGTGCAGAATAGCTCTTCACCAGACAGTTTAATGGAAAAGCCACCTGAGGAGTGAGCGGGCAGCTCAGATTTTTTTTGCCCTTCTTGTTTTGACGATAATTTTTTTTACTATTTAATGCCTGCCCCTGTTAGCATTAAAATTGTGAGCAAGGTTTATTTCTCTGGGCGCTTGGGGTGCAGTGTGTGAGTACGAGAGAGGGACGGCTGCTTTTTTGCTAAATTGTAATTGAGTTAATATTATATTTTTTTTATTTTTTAACTTAAGATTTTGGTTTGTTGCTTTTATTTTGTACCCACTCCCTCTCTCTAGAGAACATGTATGCAGAAGTGCACTCAGCAATGCATTACTTCCACACACACTGGGCAGCCGTTTGTGCGTATATACAGAAATATATATATAAATATATACAGAAGCTGGTGTGTGCACACACATGGAGCAATGTGTGCGCCGGCTGCTCCCTTTCCCAGCCCGGGACTAGATTGTATAAAAAGAGCCTGGATAATATTTTTCTCTGCGGGAGCGGTCTCGCTTTCCCTTTTTTGTTTCTTTTGCAATAAAAAAGAAAAAAGAATCAAGAATGTGGTCTGTGTGGTTTGTATTTAGTTCTTATCATGATAGTTCATATTATGGAATTTAACCAATTAAAAAGTGATATTAATCGGGGAGGTAACTTACTTGCTCTGTTTCATAGGGCCAGTGTTAGAATTGTACTGCTCTTATTATGAGAAATATACACAGAACGGCCTTCATCTTTTAGAGTCGTGGCGGGAAGACAGCTAGAAAATACATAGCTTCTAATGGCCACAAGCCTACTCAATATTAAATATGAATATAACAGGAGAAACAGAGTTTATATAGGCATAAAATCAATATAGCTTTATTAGATACAAAATAGTAAAAAAGCCACAGCAGTGGCGACACAAAGTAAATAACAGATTACAAAATACAGTACATGGTAACATATGTAGAGACTATATGTGGCAACCCCCCCCCCCCCCCAAAAAAAGGGGAGTGGTAAGCAGAGAACATATAGAATATACCATAAGTAAAGAGTATCCACACAAGTGTGCAGGTATGCATCAAATGTCAAGGAGAATTCAAATACCGCTTACCAGTCACTAATAAGGGAGGGCCAGCAAAAGAAAGGTGACAGGTAGACCAGGAACAGGATAAGCTCAAGGCACCAAGTGACCAAAAGGGAGCCTCGACGCGCGTTTCACCCCGATGCTATGGGCTTTCTCAAGAGGCATTTTTTTTGGGGGGGGGGGGGGGGTTGCCACATATACACTCTACATATGTTACCATGTACTGTATTTTGTAATCTGTTATTTACTTTGTGTCGCCACTGTTGTGGCTTTTTTACTATTTTGTATCTAATAAAGGTATACTGGTTTTATGCCTATATAAACTCTGTTTCTCCTGTTATATTCTTATTATGAGAAGTGGTATTGTGCAGTATGTGTATACAGTACAGACCAAAAGTTTGGACACACCTTCTCATTTACAGATTTTTCTGTATTTTCATGACTATGAAAATTGTACATTCACACTGAAGGCATCAAAACTATGAATTAACACATGTGAAATTATATACTTAACAAAAAAGTGTGAAACAACTGAAAATATGTCTTATATTCTAGGTTCTTCAAAGTAGCCACCTTTTGCTTTGATGACTGCTTTGCGCACTCTTGGCATTCTCTTGATGAGCTTTCAGAGGTAGTCACCGGAAATGGTCTTCCAACAATCTTGAAGGAGTTCCCAGAGATGCTTAGCACTTGTTGGCCCTTTTGCCTTCACTCTGCAGTCCAGCTCACCCCAAACCATCTTGATTGGGTTCAGGTCTGGTGACTGGGGAAGCCAGGTCATCTGGCGTAGCACCCCATCCCTCTCCTTCTTGGTCAAATAGCCCTTACACAGCCTGGAGGTGTGTTTGGGGTCATTGTCCTGTTGAAAAATAAATGATGGTCCAACTAAACGCAAACCGGATGGAATAGCATGCCGCTGCAAGATGCTGTGGTAGCCATGCTGGTGCAGTATGCCTTCAATTTTGAATAAATCCCCAACAGTGTCACTAGCAAAGCACCCCCACACCATCACACCTCCTCCTCCATGCTTCACGGTGGGAACCAGGCATGTAGAGTCCATCCGTTCACCTTTTCTGTGTCACACAAAGACACTGTGGTTGGAACCAAAGATCTCAAATTTGGACTCATCAGACCAAAGCACAGATTTCCACTGGTCTAATGTCCATTCCTTGTGTTCTTTAGCCCAAACAAGTCTCTTCTGCTTGTTGCTTGTCCTTAGCAGTGGTTTCCTAGCAGCTATTTTACCATGAAAGCCTGCTGCACAAAGTCTCCTCTTAACAGTTGTTGAAGAGATGTGTCTGCTGCTAGAACTCTGTGTGGCATTGACCTGGTCTCTAATCTGAGCTGCTGTTAACCTGCGATTTCTGAGGCTGATGACTCGGATAAACTTATCCTCAGAAGCAGAGATAACTCTTGGTCTTCCTTTCCTGTGGCGGTCCTTATGTGAGCCAGTTTCTTTGTAGCGATTGATGTTTTTTGCAACTGCACTTGGGGACACTTTCAAAGTTTGCCCAATTTTTTTAACTGACTGACCTTCATTTCTTAAAGTAATGATGGCCCCTCGATTTTCTTTACTTAGCTGCTTTTTTCTTGCCATAATACAAATTCTAACAGTCTATTCAGTAGGACTATCAGCTGTGTTTCCACCAGACTTCTGCACAACACATCTGATGGTCCCCACACCATTTATAAGGCAAGAAATCCCACTTATTAAACCTGACAGGGCACACCTGTGAAGTGAAAACCATTTCCGGTGACTACCTCTTGAAGCTCATCAAGAGAATGCCAAGAGTGTGCAAAGCAGTCATCAAAGTAAAAGGTGGCTACTTTGAAGAACCTAGAATATAAGACATATTTTCAATTGTTTCACACTTTTTTGTTAAGTATATAATTCCACATGTGTTAATTCATAGTTTTGATGCCTTCAGTGTGAATGTACAATTTTCATAGTCATGAAAATACAGAAAAATCTGTAAATGAGAAGGTGTGTCCAAACTTTTGGTCTGTACTGTATATAAAATAATACAATACTGAGAATTACACCAAGTATACCGGATGGGAGAAGTGGTGCTGTGCAGTATATATATATATGTGTATATATATATGTGTGTGTGTATATATATATATATATATGTGTATATATACACACACAGATACTGAGAATTATGCCCAGTATACAGGACACGTGTGCTGTGCAGTGTGTGTGTGATATATATATAGATATAATTTTATTATATAATATTACAAATATTATATAAAATATATACCGTATTTCGGATTATAAGACGCACCCAAAATTATGGGGAGGAGAATAGGAAAAAATTTTTTTTTATAAACTGGTGCGTGTTCTAACCAGCTTACCTGGGGGGCTGAGACGTTGGTGGAGTGGGGTCCCTGGTGGCAGGGTCTGTATGGCACCCTTCATCCCCTCTTCCTGATATGTATGGCACCCCTCATCCTGATATGTATGGCCCCTCTCATCCTGGTATTTATGGCACCCCTCATCCTGGTATGTATGGCACCCTTCATCCCTCATCCTGGTATGTATGGCCCCCCTCCATCCTGGTATGCAATTTCCCTTACACCGACTCCCACATATATTGCTTATATTTAAGTGAAAAATTTATTGTAGTACAATGTGAACATCAGACATTTAATCATTTTTATATAAATATATGGATAGATAGATGATAGCCGTATGGAGGGATAGATGAGATAGATAGATAAAGGGATGGATGGATAAATATATGGATAGATAGCCATATGGATAGATAGATAGATAGAGGGATAAATGAAAGGATAGATGGAGGGATGGATAGATGAATACATGGAGGGATAGAGTGTGATAGACATGACAGCTGCAGACAGCAAATAGTACATTGCACATATAGTTCACACATTGCACAAGAGAGCACATAATAATCACCTACAATATTAGCATTAGTTACCTTCCTGTGACAGAGATGAGCAGTAGTACTTTCACTTTCTCCAGCTCGGGGCCCAGGAATTGGATCCTGTGCAGGGTAGGCACCCCTCCCCCTCCTCTCTCTGGTGAAGACAGCAGAAGACAGGACAGAGGAGTGGAGATTGCCCCCTGCAGTCTGGAGCCAGTGCAAGACGGGAGCACTGCAGCATACAAGTGAGTTTTGATAGGTGCGTGCCCCTCGCTGGCTACGGCCATGATTCACACACAGTGTTTTTGCGGACCCGTTTTTTGCAGTAAAATGCAGTGACTCTGGGCATCCCAGCAAAGTCAATGGGTTTCAAGATATGTCATTCAGACATTGTTTTGTGAGGATCCGTTTTTGGGCTCAAAAACGGATCCTCACAAAGAATGAGCATGCCAGTTTGTGCGGCGTTTTTCTAATCTGCTTTTGCTATTGAAAACATTATCTAGGAGCTCAAAAATCTTTCAGGTGATGCGGGTTTTTAAAAACCTGATCTGCTTTTGTAGCTGAAAAACGTATCCTCAAAAAACGCAGCAAAAACGCTGTGTGTGAATGTAGCCTTAGATCAGGAATAGAACAGCCATTTATAGGACATTACATAACTTTCCCAAATTCCTATGAAAAAATATTCAGCACATTCTGCATTGAACTACTGTACCCAATTTATTATATATTTTAGGAGTCGGTCCATTTTATACCGACTACGACTCCACGACTCAGACTCCACAGCCCTGCTTGGCACCCCCTTATCCCCATCACGCTGCACACAAAAAAAATAAACTTGTAAAATAAAATTGTGCTCACCTCTCTCCTCCAGCGCTGTGTCCTGCTCTGCTGTCGACAGGTATCTCACTGTGTAAGCCATGCATGGCGTAACTGCCATACGCCCTCACACTGTGTGATGGTCTGCCGGAATAGTCACTGCTGCACACGACGGGACTGTGTGCGTGTGGGGAGCAGTGACCATTCACTCTCCTTAATAGCACGCTGTACCTGCAGCATGGCTCCTGCTGCCTCTCTGCGGTTAGCGTGTTAAAGACCATGTATCTTCCACTCCCATATATATGTACACACACACACACACACACACACACACACACACACACACACACACACACACACACACACACTACAGACCAAAAGTTTGGACACACCTCATTTAAAGATTTTTCTGTATTTTCATGACTATGAAAATTGTACATTCACACTGAAGGCATCAAAACTATGAATTACCACATGTGGAATTATATACTTAACAAAAAAGTGTGAAACAACTGAAAATATGTCTTATATTCTAGGTTCTTCAAAGTAGCCACCTTTTGCTTTGATGACTGCTTTGCACACTCTTGGCATTCTCTTGGTGAGCTTCAAGAGGTAGTCATCGGAAATGGTCTTCCAACAATCTTGAAGGAGTTCCCAGAGATGCTTAGCACTTGTTGGCCCTTTTGCCTTCACTCTGCGGTCCAGCTCACCCCAAACCATCTCGATTGGGTTCAGATCTGGTGACTGTGGAGGCCAGGTCATCTGGCGTAGCACCCCATCACTCTCCTTCTTGGTCAAATAGCCCTTACACAGCCTGGAGGTGTGTTTGTGGTCATTTGTCCTGTTGAAAAATAAATGATAGTCCAACTAAACGCAAACTGGATGGAATAGCATGCCGCTGCAAGATGCTGTGGTAGAAATGCTGGTTCAGTATGCCTTCAATTTTGAATAAATCCCCAACAGTGTCACCAGCAAAGCACCCCCACACCATCACACCTCCTCCTCCATGCTTCACGGTGGGAACCAGGCATGTAGAGTCCATCCGTTCACCTTTTCTGCGTCGCACAAAGACACGGTGGTTGGAACCAAAGATCTCAAATTTGGACTCATCAGACCAAAGCACAGATTTCCACTGGTCTAATGTCCATTCCTTGTGTTCTTTAGCCAAAACAAGTCTCTTCTGCTTGTTGTCTGTCCTTAGCAGTGGTTTCCTGGCAGCTATTTTACCATGAAGGCCTGCTGCACAAAGTCTCCTCTTAACAGTTGTTGTAGAGATGTCAGCTGCTAGAACTGTGTGTGGCATTGACCTGGTCTCTAATCTGAGCTGCTGTTAACCTGCGATTTCTGAGGCTGGTGACTCAGATAAACTTATCCTCAGAAGCAGAGGTGACTCTTGGTCTTCCTTTCCTGGGGCGGTCCTCATGTGAGCCAGTTTCTTTGTAGCGCTTGATGCTTTTTGCAACTGCACTTGGGGACACTTTCAAAGTTTGCCCAATTTTTCGGACTGACGCACCTTCATTTCTTAAAGTAATGATGGCCACTCGTTTTTCAGGTTTTAATTTGTTAAAAAAGTTTAAAATATCCAATAAATTTCATTCCACTTCACGATTGTGTCCCACTTGTTGATTCTTCCCCCCAAAAAATTAGAATTTTATATCTTTGAAGCCAGAAATGTGGCAAAAGATAGAAAAGTTCAAGGGGCCAAATACTTTCACAATGCACTGTATTTAGCATATGATTAGTTATGCAAATTCTTGTCATGTAACTACATTGTTACTGTTTTGCTCTAAACAACATCTAAATTTTAATTTTTATTATTTTGTAAATCCACCTTTGACTTTCAGTACCGCATGAATCCTTCTGGTCATGCTTTCGATCAGATTCAAGCATGTTTCGACCGAAATCTGATCCTAGGTCTCTTCTACACAACATTGGTCAGAAGGAAGGAGAGGTGTCAGATGCACTGATTGCTTGGAGGCTGTTCCAAGTAGCTATCAGAGGTAGTGAAGAGGAAGGAGACAGGATCCCCTGACATGAGTCATACTTACCATGCAATCCGATCATCTTGCCTGTGTGGGAAAGCGGAGAAGAACCTGGCGTGTCCAACAATCCCGCGCTGTGCATTGCGCTCTGAAGTCACTTCTGTTTATACTGCACGTTGGCATTTTTTCACACATTCGCAGAACAAACTGCAACAAAATAAAAAAAAATCAGTGACTGCTTTTTTTTTCTGCTGCATGCTATGGACGGCAGAGAAAAGCACTGTTAATTCACGGACAGTTGGCAACCCAGTTATGGTGTAGTATTATAGAAGTGTAGTAGTAATACAGTTGAAACCAGAAGTTTACATCCACTATATAAAAAGACACATCTGCATGTTTTTCTCAATATCTGACATGAAATCAGAATAAACCTTTCCTGTTTTAGGTCAATTAGGATTACCAGAATAATGAGAGAGAGAATGTTTTAAGGCATTTTTTACGGTCAGTAGGATTGTATAGGACATGCTCACAATAAGGTTTTACACTAATTTTGATGCAGCATTGAAATCATGCCTGGCCTCTGAATAGCATTCAAGTGTTTACAGCTAGAAATGCGTTATATGCAGAAATGTGACATGATTTTTGATAAGGGTATAATGCTTTAAAGCGAACCTATCACTAAAATTGTTATTTATTTTAAAAGCTAATGTAGTGTTATTAATGATTTGACAAAAAACTGATAAGCAAAGCATAAACCAAATCTGAGAAAAATTCCTTTTCCTGGCACGAGCCTCTCAGTCAGATGAGACGACTTCAGCTGAAGTCGCCTCCAGGGAAATCGCCACTCTGCCCTGCACTGCTGACGTCCCTCTCCCATAATGCCTAGCACCAAGGAAAGTGAGTTATGAGCTGTAAGACTATGTGCCCACGATGCAGAAATGCTCCGGATTTTTCCTGAGCGTTTCTGCATCTCCCTGGCAGAAAAATCGCATGCGGATTGTACATGCGGATTGTACATGCGGATTTTACATGCGTTTTTTCAGCCAGGGACAAGAGTTTATCACGCGTTTTTGCATGCAGGTGGTCAATTGCTTTCCAAGCGATTTTAGCATCACTTGGAAAAGCGCTTGACAACTTGGTCACACTTTATAAATCCATGCAACTGGCATGGAATTATATAGTGTGACCAAGTTAGTTAAAAAAAAGATTAAAAATGGTAAAAAATAAAAAAAATTATACTCGCCTTCCGATGGCCCCCGGTCTCTTTCTCCGATGGGTCCGGTCTCCCCAGTGTCTCGCGGTGGTGTAAAAGGACCTTCCATGATGTAATTTAGTCATGTGACAGGTCACGCGACTTCCGACGTCCGCAGTCGCGTGACCTGTCACATGACCGAATGACGTCATGGAAGGTCCTTTTACACCACCGCGAGCCACCGGGGAGCTAAGGCATATCGGATAGACCGCGGGCCATCAAAAGGTGAGTATAATTTTTTTTTTTTTTTTATATACAGGTACCATGGTACCTGGGCATAGGCAGATTATAATGAGTGAAATCTGGGCTACCGCCTGGGGCTCCAGCGGGGGGGGGGGGGGGGGTCCATGGCCAGATTGGCCTCATTATAATATGTGCGGCGCCACGGCACATACCGGCAGTCAGAGGCGGGGAGCCCCTGGACCGCTCCCCCAGCAGCGGCGCACGGCCGCTACTTCTTTGGCCAGGCCAGCACTGCACCTGTTAACTTCCCTGAGTGCTGGCCCGGCCACGTCACTGCTAGGAGACACTGCCCTGTGCGCGGCCGTGTCTGCTAGTGTGACGTCACGCAGTGCGCACTGCACTGCTGCATCGGAGAGGAGCTGGAGGACTGGAGCCGAGCCGGGGGGTGGTGTGTGTGTTTGTGTGTGTGTGTGTGTGTGTGTGTGTGTGTGTGTGTGCAGGCAGATATCATTGTGTGATGTCTGTTTATATATATTTTTGTGTTTCAAATGTGTTTATGCGTGTATGTATATGTTTGTGTGTGTGCGTGACTGTGTGCAGCCTCCTGCTGAGTATAGATGGTGCAGCCTCCTGCTGTGTATAGATGGCGCTGTGCAGCCTCCTGCTGTGTATAGATGGCGCCGTGCGGCCTCCTGCTGTGTATAGATGGCGCCGTGCGGCCTCCTGCTGTGTATAGATGGCTACGTGCGGCCTCCCCCTGTATATAGATGGCTACATGTGGCCTCCTGCTGTGTATAGATGGCTACATGTGGCCTCCTGCTGTGTATAGATGGCGCCGTGAGGCCTCCTGCTGTGTATAGATGGCACCGTGCGGCCTCCCGCAGTGTATAGATGGCGCCGTGCGGCCTCCCGCTGTGTATAGATGGCGCCGTGCGGCCTCCCGCTGTGTATAGATGGCGCCGTGCGGCCTCCTGCTATGTATAGATGGCTACGTGTGCTCAATATTAAGCCATACAATTAGTGTAAGGCTATGTGCCCACAATGCAGAAATGGTCTGGATTTTTCCTGAGCGTTTCTGCATCTCCCTGGCAGAAAAAATGCATGCGGATTGTACATGCGTTTTTCCTGCCAGGGACATGCGGATATGAAGCGTTCTTCACATGCATTTCCGCATGCAGATTGACAAATGCTTTCCAAGCGATTTTAGCATCACTTAGAAAAGTGTTTGACAACTTGGTCACACTATATAAATCCATGCAACCGGCATGGATTTATATAGT